>NW_028318110.1:3400000-3532500 GCF_062004578.1 Staurois parvus | reverse complement strand
TACAAACACACACTATATTGACAGAAGTATTTGGACGCCTGCTCATACATGCTCATGAACTTTAATGGCATCCCAGTATTAGTCCGTAGGGTTCAATATTGACTTTGCCCACCCTTTGCAGCTATAACAGCTTCAACCCCCCCCCAATTTCGCTCATCCATGTCTTTATGGACCTTGCTTAGTGCACTAGTGAGCAGTCATGTTGGAACAGGAAAGGACCATCCCCAAATGTTCCCACAAAGATGGGAGTATGAAATTGTCCAAAATATCTTGGTATGCTGATGCCTTCATTGGAATTAAGGGGCCAAGCCCAAGCCCTGAAAAACAATTCCACACCATAATCCCCCCCCCCCCTTCACCAAACGTTACACTTGGCACAATGCAGTCAGGCAAGTACTGTTCTCCTTGTAACCACCAAACCCAGACACTTCCATCGGATTGCCAGACAGAAAGGCATGATTCTTCACTCCAGAGAACACATCTCCACTGCTCTAGAGTCCAGTGGTGGCGTGCTTTACACCACTGCATCCGATGCTTTGCATTGCACTTGGTGATGGCTTGGATGCAGCTGCTCGGCCATGGAAAACCCATTCCATGAAGCTCTCTATGCACTGTTGTGCTAATCTGAAGGCAAAACTAAGTTTGGAGCTATTGACTCTGCAGACAGTTGGCGACTTCTGTGCATTGTGCGCTTCAGCATGCGCTGTTCCCACTCTGTCACGTCATGTGGCCTACCACGATGTGGCTGAGTTGCTGTTGTTCCCAGTTCCTTCCACTGTTATAATACCAAACAGTTGAAATTTTTAGTAGCAAAGAAATTTCATGGATGGACTTATTCCACAGGTGGCAACATATTACAGTACCATGCTTGAATTCACTGAGTTCGTGAGAGCAACCTATTCTTTCACAAATGTTTGTAGAAGCAGTCTGAATACCTAAATGCTTGATTTTATACACCTGTGGCCATGGAGGTGATTGGAACATCTGAATCCAATTATTTGGAGGGGTGTCCCATTACTTTGGGCAATATAGTGTGTACATATGCTGTATGTATATACCTCACACTTTACACAGCAATTTTTGTCAATGACATTTCTTCAGCATTTTACTTTTTCCTAAACTATTCCATGTGGCCATTTCTCAAACTATCATGCTAGATGACTAATCATGCTAAATTACTGAGTCTAGAATGATTAGGCCTGCCACAGTGCTAACATTCTATTGGCCCAGCTTCTTCATCCTGATGTCCACATATGAGCAACTGAACACCATAGACTTGTATGGAACCAAGATATGGATCAAAGCCAGTTTGTCTCCCAGCCCATAGAAGTTTATGGCCCTCTACTGTACATGTGAAGACATCAGAATGAAGAAGCCACCAGAAAAGATGTAAACATTGTGGCGGACCTCCACAGTCAAAATTCAATGGGATGGGGGCAAAAGGCTAACAACTTTTACTGAACGTTTATTTACCCTTTTAAAGCTCCTGAGCACCCCGAGACCTGAGTGGTTTTTTTTGTTAAAATATTTTCAGCATGACATAATTGAGAGGGGAATTGGTCATATACGGCATGTGCATGTATAAGGCATGGGGACGCCTTATTTTTTTTTTATAAATGTATGTTTATTGATCATAATAAGTACTTGGGACAGTAACAAAATGCATCATATCCATGAGGTACAAGGTAGAAGGATTGCAAGTAAACATTTGCTAAACATAGTATGTTGATGACCAGTAATACAACAGTAGGTGAATTTATGGCTTAGTATGGTGTCCTTTTTTGGAAAAATATGATCTATGGAACATTCAAACTTATAACAAAGACATGTGTATTGATTAGCACATAGTATAAATATACCTGATATCTTCTATCCTTGAACTTACAGATATATATGCTGTTGGATGTGAACTCAACGGTGTGCTTTATCAGAATGGACAGTCTTTTCAGCCAAGTCCCTTTTACACCTGTCTTTGTATAAGTGACACAATTGGATGCTCTCCACTGCTTCATTCCAAACAAGATGGAAGCCAATGCACAGAGTCTACAGATGTCACTAAAAAAAAGGCTGATTTATCAAACTGTGCTTTAGAGAAGAATGCAGCTATGACAGAAAACAAACTTATACCAGGTATACAGCATTATCTATCAAGTTTCTTTTGTTCACTGTAAGGCCTCCTATACAAGTGAGCCAACCTGTTGACTTAAAGTGGTTGTAAACCCTATCATACACCCAGTGCAGTGTAAAACAAGGTAGAGAGAGTGCACCAGCCTTGTGCATTAACTCTTCTTCAGAGTGGTGGATTGCCCCCTTGAAATGCGTCCGTTATTTGGAGGGTGCTCTTGCGTTTGGGACTGGTCTTGGTGACTAGGTTGCTTTGGACCCTGATATGCTTTTGCCATTGAAGTTGTTTGTGAGTATACATCTATTTTATTAAATCAATAAAACTACCACTCAGGTAATGCACAAGGCTGATGTGCCCTCTCTTCCTTGTTTTACAGTGCTTCTTCTGAGTTCTCCCCCAACCCTTAGGGGGCAGCAAAGCCTATTTCAGTATTGGAATTGCTAAGGACCTGTGATCCATTTATTGCCAGTGCACCACTCTTGAGCGCAGGGGATTTTTGATCCCTCCCTTGTCCCCCGTGTCAGAAAAACTTGTCAGAAGTGATAGAGGAACAAAGCAGCAGACAGGAACGACACTGGTTTGCATTGAGAAAAGTACACACTATAGAGGGATATGCTTTGTTCATATTTCACGTCTGAGGTTTGCAACAACTTTAAAATAAATTCTGTTTCAGTCCACAATATTATTTTATTATAGTTTGTAGCACTGACTATGTAAGTTTGTTGAGTGATATTGAGCCAGACATTCGCAGTATGTAAGAAACATACATAGAGGTCTTTTTTTATGTTATCTAGTGATTAATGGTTTGTTAGGTTTTTGTGGGTTGGACATTTTTTGGTCTTTGTGTGTAGGAGTTGCAGATACAGTAACAAATTTGACAGCATGTTAAGTATTTACAAAGCATCTGGGATTAATGGAGGAAATATCAGCTTTGAGTTGTTCAAAGGAAACAAACACTGAAAGATATTTGTAGGCTGATCTTATGAAAATTCTAGTTGCTTAACTGTCTGTGGCTTCCAATATACAAAACAAGCATTCAACAAGTGAAGACCTTATTTTCATATATATTTCATATAGACCGCGCTTAAGGTCATACAATCAACTAAGTAACCATATATACAAATTATAGTGATAACAATGGACAAAAATAAATAAAATATTGGTATTCAGTCCCAACATGTGAATTTAAGTGCAGTAGTGCTGTATCCTTAACGGTGAACCTCCGTACTGAGGTAACAAGTGCTTCACTGTGCTCACACTGGTGCCCCACATGGATGTAAATTCACCGTCATCCCATGACCATCTATCTCTAGGTTAGTCAAATGCGCTTTTGGGACTATCCCAGTATGCAATATGATATTGTTGGCCGGTTTTCCTTCACACTCCTAACCATGGTAACCGGTGACCCTCCACTAGGGCTGCATCAATAATAGCTCCTCTCCTCCACAGGCAGTAATTCATATTATGAGCATAAAATAAAACAAAATCAGACAGTGTAAAACCGTAAGAGCTTTAATAATGGGGTCAAACGATAAAAATGCCACTCACAAAAAAAGTGCCTTTCCTGGCACTAGGTGTATTCAGCCTTGTTGTATATGAATGGAAGTTAAAATGGCCACCGCGTTCTAGCGTGCATTCCAAATGGCGGAAGTGACGTTACTTCAGTCACAAATCAATTGCTCAATCATACTGCAGGGATAATTTTTTTTCATTTATCCACTGATTCTGCCATTTTATAAATGCATTTACCCTATTTCTGTGTATAGACATGCATTAGGGAACCTTCCCCCTTAAGAACACCACTATGTGCCAACTTTTCAAATAGATTTTGTATATGTGTAATTAGCATCAATATAATGGCTTAACCATATTCCATTGGGCGCTGACTTTATTCAGCAATGTTGCAGTTATTGTTAAAAAATGAGTGCCACAGCTGTACTATGATTGAGCAATTGATTGGTGACTGAAGGGTATAATTACCATCTTCAAAATGGCAGATTTTGCACTTCCTGAAGACAATCTATTGGTCGAAACGCATTGAGGTTTTATGACGCAACTTCTGATGACGTCACTACCGTCGTTTGGAACGCACGCTGGAAATTATTGGAGCTTTAAGCTGGCCATAGATGACATTCAGGTAACTAGTATTTTTGAAGAACATGAGGTCAGTAGTGGCAACCTATATACTTTCTTCCATACAGGTTTCCTTTAAAGCCTTGTAATTGTATTAGATGTTCCAATAAAGGTAGGAATCATTGTTTTCTTTAAAGCATTATTTGGCAGCACTTTTCCTTATCAGGATTCATAGTCTATTCTGTGTATGAGAAGCAAAAAATTATTTTTGAATGAATAAACTGCCGAAGGTTGACTAAATCTGCTTTTAGCATTTGTGATCCAAATATATGAGATAAATCTTGTGTATAATATCTAGATCATTGACCTTAATCAGTAGCTGTCACTGTGTAATGTAAGTGTTAATAATAGTAAAAGCAGGGTGTAGTGCTAAAAAACAAATAACGGGGAGCTACGGAGTTGTGACGTCACGCCGCGGCGCCAAGAGAGCCCCGGCGGCCATCTTCAGATAATCAGTGTTTTTTGTTTGCCTATACTCATTGTTTGTACTTCACTTGAATAAACATCGTCTGTTTAGAAGATATCACACTACCTCCTCTTTTGGAGCTCCTTGTGAGCTACTAATACCCACAGAGCGGCTGCATCACATATGGCAGTGGATACAAGGCAGTGTGGGGCACCTGACCAAGACCAGACCACTGAGGGATCCCCAGTCTTCTGGAATTGATATTTCTTAATGCGCATTTGGATTGCGTATCTGGTGAGTGCACAATCTCATCATTCTTATCACCATAGCACCAGACTAGACCACTGGACTTTGAAGATCATCTGGATCTCCTGTGCACTTTTCATTGTGGACTATTGTTTGATTTCCTAGTCCTGCACTTTGCACTTGATTGGTCACTAAACAGTGACAAGGATTATCACTTTATGCTGCACTTTATTTCAATTCATATGAGCTGGTTTCATGCGTTTTTATGATGTATGCATGCATTTACCATTGACACGGTTTTTGCACCATTCAGTCACTTGATTTTATTATTTAAGTATCGTTATTTATTGTTTTATAGCACTGCACCCTGCTTTTACTATTTATTTGGAGGTTTTATATGGTACCTTTTGGTGTTTAGCAGCTTTATTTCTGTATAAGCGCTCGCTTGTTTTTACAGATTATTCTTAAGTGTTAATAATAGTGTTCATGTATACTATGCTTGTTATATTTGAAGATGACTCACAAGCTATTCCGAATCTGTTTTGTCGGATCACTTGCATTAAAAGTAGAAATTGCACTGTAGGCTTTTTTAAAACCAATAATTTAGCACATTGTGTGTCAATGACAGATTACTGTCATTCATATAATAAAGGCATGGCTTTGTTTAGGCACATTTTCAGCAAAACAATATGTGCACTAGTATTGGTGGAATTTTTGTTGTAATTATCATCAGTGAAACAATAACTGATCACTAAGGAGATTCATCTATAAACAGTGAGCTAACAAAACATTTCTTGATGCCCATAGTAATTAAACAGCTTGCAATCGCACTGCAGTACAAAACTGAAAGGACTCATTTTAACTTGCTTTGGACTCAGAAACGCGATCAGGGAGCAGTGCAGGAGCTGCTGCCAGGCATTTAGAAGGCGATACTGCCGCCTCCTACATGTTGTTTTTTTTCGACACTTGAACAAGGTTTTGGGAATTCTGTACTGCAACCACAAGACTAGTATTTGAATACATGGAAAATGCTTTGCATGCATTTCTGATGATGAAAAAAGGCTCTGGACAGCATTTGGATATGGAACAGTTAAACAACGCTGCTAAACTCAAACGCTTATAAATGTGGTTAGCCGCGCTTACAAGCGTTTGGCGTTTGAAACGCTGATAAAATCTACTCCTGAAAGTTTGGTGTGTTAAAAAAAATGACTGTAAACTCAACTGACTGTAAACGATTGTACATGGACACATAGGAAAACTTTAGGGAGAGTTCAGGGGCTGCTGAAAAAAACGCAGAAAAGCTCCTAAATTTGAGTTTATCAGCTGCAGTGTACATGGAGCCTTATAGCTTATTAGCAGTAGTTCTTTTGTTCTGGCTAAGGGGTGGGAATTTCATGCCATAATCATGACTTTATCTCTTTTTATCGTTTATGAATTTAAACATCATTAGAAGACACAAACATTTATAGGCAATACATTACCAAACTAATTCTGTGGGTGTTAAGCATGGTAAACGCTACTTCACTAATGCTTTTGCTGCCACTAATGTAGTATTCACATACTTGCCTGTCCAACAACATAGAGACGTGGTGATACAAATCTAAAGCAGTACCTGTATGGAGATATGCTATCATATAGCGCAATAACAGGATTTCTTTTTAAGCTATTCCATTTAAAAGTACTGCTTCCCTCAAAAACAAGATGATGCTACACATTACTTCTGGAAACTGATAGAAGGTTCACAACTGAGCAGAAAGTCGCATACTGAAGATGTCAGATCACTTTAGATTGTACGCTCCTTGAGGGTTAGGGACTGATGTGAATGTACAACATACGTATGTAAAGCACTGCGTAAATTGACAGCGCTATAGAAGTACCTGAAATAAATAAATATCCAACTTTATTAAAGCAAGACAAAGCGCACTGTCTACCTACTACCTAGGACCAGGGGCGGACTGACAACTCATGGGGCCCCTGTGTCCACACCCAAACCACACCCAAAAAAAACCTATGAAAGGTACTAGAGGCATCTCATGGGGCTCCTTACTGACCCTGAGCCCCCGGGCAGTGCCCAAGGGCCCAAGTGGTCAGTCCGCCCCTGCCTAGGACCACCCTTCTCTGATGTTTCATCCAATATGGGATTGATCATACAGATGCAACCAAGCTGTTCACAACTAGTCACACATGTATTACGGGGGCAAGTCCAAGGGGACATTTTCTTCCTAAATTAATTAATTATATCAGTACACCATTCTAGTGATAAATCATATGAATATTTTTTTCAGATGTCAAATTTAACCTAAGGAAGTATTTTTAGTTATGAAAAAATATAAACTGGATCATTTGTAAAATAAACTATAAGCAGGTATTGGTAATAGTTATCCACTTGCCAGTGGATACTTGAGATAAGGTAAGCCACACCAGGAAGTACCTGGCAAACATTGACTTTCATAAAGGGTTACATACTTTAATAAATTAGAAAAGTGCTGCTTTACATGAAAAGGAAAGGAAACAAAATCTATGTCCCTTCAATAGCTAGGGAGAAATGAGAAAAGGCTGAAGTGAAATCTATGTGTTAATGCTGAGCTCCAGGAAATAGAAGGTAGGAATTGTTAATACATCTGCACCAATGGAGTGTAAATTGTGTATTACTTATCTTCAGAATACAGTATTTTCTAAAAAGATGCTAAGCCAGTGGTCTATTTAGCACAATGTAGCCTCCCACCATTCTTTTCCCATGCCAACTGACCAGTCAGAGGACTGCCCCCAGAGTAGTGTGTCCCAATACTTGGTATGAGCAGGACATGGAGTGGACCTTCTTCCAATCATGTTGGTGACAGCCAGGGGCGGACTGACAACTCATGGGGCCCCTGGGCAATAGGGGGTCATGGCGCCCCTTTGTCCTTGGCCAAACTCAAAAAAGACTATGAAAAAAGTACAAGGGGCATCTCATGGGGCCCCCTACTGACCCCGGGCCCTCGGGCAATGCCCGAGTTTTCAAATGGTCAGTCCGCCCCTGGTGACAGCAGAACTTTAGTAGTAGAGTACAAGGGAGATTTTCGGATTTCCTCACTCTACCCTTTTTATTGTTCTCACTGCCACCCTCAGGCATTGGCTGCAAGATGAAATGTAACATTGATTTCCTGGGGATATCTTTCCCAAGTTCAGCATTGTTTTGTTCCAGTTTCTTTTTTAAACCTGACAGGGGCTACAAAGGAACATGGGAGGTAATTTTTAAGAGGCAAGTTCTGGTAAGGAGGAAACCACTTTAAAATAAAAGAAAATGTAATGTGCTATGGGTTCAGGACCATAAAAGACAATACGAGGGAGCCTGGAGTCCAGCTTTAAATCTCTTATAATTCTAACAGGATGTTAGAAAAATCCACATTGGAGTGCTGAATGCTGTGTCATTGTGAGGCTGCATTCACACTTGAGTGTTTTGTAGTTTGAAGCTTGAAGCTCCAAAAAAGCTCAAACTTAAAAAAAATCAATTGTTCATGAATAGGCACCATAGAGAACAATTGATTTTTTTTTAAGTTTGAGCGTTTTTGGAACTTCGAGTTCAAGTGTGAATACAGCCTAAATTAGTATCTTTAACTTTCAGTTGGATTTGTAAACATGTCTAGTATTTCAAACAGGTGAGCTGCAAGAGAAGTAACATATGTTTTCCTAATTTATATTTAATGCACTGGCTACATATTGCATATTTTACAAGCTAGTCTTATAAAAGACTGCATATTCAAAGGAAAAGTAAAGGGATTCCTATATGTGAGAGATGATAGTACAAGCAATCAATGGCTGCTACTGGATCAGTATTTTGTACTACTAAGGCTTGTTTGCTGTCAAATATCTGATTTCAGAACTTAGTAAATACATCTTTTAGGAAACAATTTAGGGCTAGTGGTTAAACCAGGGTCACTTGTTTACCGTGTTGTGATTGAATTCAGGTTAGGGGTTTATTTTTAGGATTGGGTTAGGTTTTAGAGTTCAGTTAATGGTTAGGGATATAGTTATAGTTAAAGTGTTCGTGAAGGCAAAACGGTTTTTACGTTTTTGCTTACAGTGGGAAGGCTTAAACCATTTCCCAAGTTTTTTTATTGCTGGCTGTGTCCCTCTATTTGTCCTGTGACTACTGTCACCAGAACAGATAGTGAGAAAAAAATCCAAAGTTTAAGGGTTGTCATGAAAGCAAGAGGTGAAGGGAATGCAACTCTTCCAGCAACAACAATCTATGAAATTCCCCTCCCTTTGTGGAAACTTTCTCTTACTTCCAGTTTTGTCTTCAAGACAGGTAGTAAAGGCAGACCTCCCTAGCAGGAAACAGACATAAAAAAATAAAGTACTTTAATCCTTTTCCAGCTTTCCTTTGTATCTTTGTATAATAGCATGAGAAACAACTTAATATTCAAACTAACAATTTTAACATGCTCTTATGTATTGCAGATAAGTTCTGGGCTTCTAACCTGCTTCCTCATCTGACAGCATTAAACCAATGTCTACCTTTCAGGTACACGTATAGATTTGGTCACATTATTGAACAATGTTAAGGATGGGCAATGTTGAAATGCTACCTTAATGCTTTACGAAGCATTAATGGACAAAAGGTGAGAGTACAGTAGATGCTTTTACTAACAAATTAAATAAAGAAGACTTTTGAATCACAAGATATTTTTTTATAATTATAATACAGTAGGTAATAACTTTGTCAGAGATCTTTGAAGCATCAATCCAAAGAATAGTCTCGTTACATCATAGCTGTCTTTATACTATACTTTTCTTTGTAAAAAAAAAGTTAAAGTTTATTTGTGGCTATGAAAATGCAGATATACTGTATACTGTGATAAGATACTAAGCAAGCAGTGACTGAAGATGGCTATAGATGGGCTCATCAAGAGCCACCAGTGCTGAGACATCTTCATTTTGTTTTCTACTTTGGAACTTACTGCATAGTACCTTGTTGCTCAGTTGATGCAGTAGTACACACAGGGGTTTATTTACTAAAGCTGGATCACTCAGAATCTTTGTACTTCTGCATGGAAACCAATCAGCTTCCAGGTTTTATTGCTAAAACGTAATTGAACGAGCTGAGGTTAGAAGCTGATTGGCTACCATGTACAGGTGCACAAGATTCTGAGTGAACCAGCTTTAGTAAATCTCCCCCTCATTGTAAAGTACTTCTTCTCAGTTGAATACATTGTAAAACGATGTATGCAATAATGTGTGCTTCCAAATGGTAGAAAAACTAATTTTTGTCCCCTGCAGTAACATTCCATGGTCTAATTCTAGTCAGATTGCTGCATCAGGGTATCACACTGGGAGCAGAATTAAAATGTTGATGGCCACCCTGGCAATTAACCTCTGCAGAGTCAAATCCATGTTATTAACAGAATACCTCGTAATAGAAACCAATGGGCCAGAACAAATGATCTGTGACCTAAATAGAAGATTACCAAGGTCCTAGCTGGCAACCAACATCAATTCAAATATCTTTGGTCTCAAGAGAGACAGCAGATATAACAGAAGGTATCCTTACTTCCAGCACAAAACCTAAAAGCAGGGAACTCAGTCTCTGCTTATGGGTCGGTGGTCAGTCATGAAAATCTTTTTGCCCTCTTTTAGTCGTGTGTATGTCCAGACCTGATGGTGTATTGAACGGATATAGCCATAATTTTACAGAACCAATATAACCAATATGCATACAATTGTTTCTGGCTTCTTGGTCATCATAGGTGTAAGATATGGCTTTACTGGCTCTATAGTGTCATCACATTATCCCTTTAAAAAGCACATACAAATGAACAACAGCCCCTCTCACATTCAGTCACACATTTTTGCTCAATGGCCAACTTGATCAGACACCAGTTAACCTTAGAGTATGTGTCTGGGGTACCTGGAGGAAACCAAAATTTTGCACGCAAATAGTATCCTTGGTTACAATTGAACTTGATACATCAGTACTACCCACTGATTTACCTTGCTAATTTAAAGATGGACAACCTTGAAAACTGGTTAAAGTGGTAGTATACCACCACCAAAATAAAAAGGACCCCAGCATGTTTAGGTCATGTACCAGTATGCGCCGTATACTAGCACATTATGACAGACTTACCTGGACACGGAGCCCTCCAGCTCAGCACTGTCATGGCTCCCGGGCACATCCATCTTCAACCAATCTTCCTTCCAGGTTCGCGAACTCCGGCTTTATGAATGGCTGGGGCGCTGATGACATCACTCCAGCGTGTCTCTTCAGAGTGCATGTGCTGCAGAAGTCACCGGCTGCATGCTGTGTGAATATTTCCTAAACAGTGCAAGTTTAGGAGATATTTACTATTTCAACAGCTAAGTCTTATTATAGGCTTACCTGTAGGTACAAATTAAAAAGTGGACGTTACTTTCACTTTAAGACAGGTATGGCTGTATACAAGCTCCACTCAAGCTTATTAGTCATATCCATCTCTTTAGCACACTCCTACCCTCGGTCTACCTGTCTATATAAGCTCATTCATAAAATTTACCTCTCCTTTGCAATCCATAGAAAACTGGACATACTGAGCCATATATTTCTTAAATTGGTTAGTATGAGACCTAGAAATATTGGTAGGAGTTCCACATTCACTCTGTATGCAGGTGTGTATTTACCACAAGGCATTTGCATAGGGCGGCATTTTTCAGGGGGGCAGCAGAAGGGACACACACGGCATGAGAACCTGGTGGGTTCCGAGACATGCTGTGGGTTTCATGACGGTGTATGCACAGCCTGTCTCGTTCCTGGGGATGTCTGGAGCTGTGAAGGAGAGTGTCTTTCTTTGTCGCCCACCAGGGGTTATGGTGGCTGGTGTATGGGGGGCAGTGGTAGTGGAAGGCTCGGGTGAAGGGCAGGGGTGTTCTTGGTCAATGTCAGGCTCTTTCTGTGGGGGGGGGGGGGCACCAATTGTTGTGTTGCCTAGGGCAGCACAAAACCTAAATACACCACTGTCTGTATGGACTCTGACCTAGCTTCCCTAAGGCATTAAAAAGAAATTTCTTCATACATATGACTTTGGCCTTTTATAAACGTACATACTTAAACCTAGTCTGGTTTACCTCCCAAAATAAGCCTTGTATACCCTGAAAAGACTTGCAGCCCAGGAAGAGATGACAGTAGCTGGAGAGGGTTTAACTGTGGAGATGAGAATCTTGCACATTTTAGTACAGGTTTAAATGCAGTATTTCTCATATAGATAAAAGTGTACATATGATTGGAAAGCTTCCTACTTTAGCTGATGGTCATGGCAGTGCTTATGGAACGCACAATATATGCTGGGATAAAATATCAAGCAAGAATATGCAATTCTCCAGGATTTTATACAGAATTACATTTTTGGTCAATTATTTGTGTATAGTGTTTAAAATAAAAATGTCATGAGACAAATATGGTTGCTGTCCTTATGACACTGATAGTTTCCTGGCTGCCATGCTAATTCTCTGGCTTTAAAACACCATAAAGACGCTATATATTGCTATTAAGAACATAGTTTCATACAAAGATCTTCTCTCTATTTGTTAGGTATTTGGGTTCTTGGTAGATGCCACTAGGTTGAATTACACACCAGCCTGTTGGCCCTTTTTGGAACTTAGTCCAAGAGTTCCAAAGTCTTCCACTTTTGCTCTAAACACCACAGTGAAATCAGAAATAAGTAGAAGTCGCCCCACTAAATCTTGAAAGAGAAACACCCAGGAATGCGGGGAAAGCTCTCATCTGGAGTGAACAGTATTATAAGCAGTGGGTGACCCAGCACACTGCTGTCCACCCTTATGCTGAAATGTCAGTTTGTTGGATAACTCACTTTAAATTTACTATGCTTCGTTCTAGTATACAAAATTCTACCACTTGTTTGGAAAAAGAAGTGCCTTGTCCAGGCAACTCAATGGAGTCCATGTTCTAAAACATGTGGCATGGGGATCTCAGTCAGAGTTACCAATGAAAACAGCAAATGTGAAATGACAAAAGAAAGCAGACTATGCTACCTACGACCATGTAATACTACTCTGCTCAGTGCAATAAAGGTAAGCACATATGAAATTCCTTTTTAGGTTGTCAAGTTGAATGTTTTAAATGTATAAAAGCATTTTAAATTAAAACAGTTGTGGAAATTTACAAGTTATACCACAATAAATCCAAGAGCTCAAATTGTGGCCATGTAATTAACTTTTTTGCCATGCACCACTTGGCTGCTAAGTACTCTTCTCAGTAGGACTCAAACCTATATGGAATTTGTGCGGATGCTACATCAATAGAATATCATATAGGTTGCCAGAATGACATTGCTAATGAATATAAATTGGCTTACTGAAGCCCCATCATCTTCTATTCCAATATCTTGTCAGCTAAGGAGGTAACCTAATAAATGAATAAACTTAGCTCTTTCTGCCTCTGCAGGTAGATGTATTCACACAGGCAGTGTTCAGGTTAAACTGAAATATCCAATCTGTTTAGTTGTTATTGGAATGGCCAGGAATATACAGTTGTGTTCAAAATAATAGCAGTGTGTTGAAAAAAGTGAATAAAGCTCAAAATCCTTCTAATAGCTTTTATTTCCATACACACAAATGCATTGGGAACACTACACATTCTATTCCAAATCAAAACATGAAGAAAAATATATCAAATTTGTGTTGTTCCTCTAAAAAAAAATTGAAGAAAAGTGAATATTAGACTGTTCAAAAAAATATAGCAGTGTTTGTATTCTTCTTTACAAACTCAAACATTCACTATATAAACTGAAAAATGTTTGAAGATTTTGCTTTCCTTTGAATCACTTAATTAATATTTAGTTGTATAAGCACTGTTTCTGAGAACTGCTGTACATCTATGTTGCATGGAGTCAACCAACTTCTGGCACCTGTGAACAGGTATTCCAGCCCAGGATGGTTGTACTACATTCCACAGTTCTTCTCTATTTCTTGGTTTTGCCTCAGAAACTGCATTTTTGATGTCACCCCACAAGTTTTCTATAGGATTAAGATCCGGGGATTGGGCTGGCCACTCCATAATGTCAATCTTGTTGGTCTGGAACCAAGATGTTGCACATTTACTGGTGTGTTTGGGGTCGTTGTCTTGTTGGAACACCCATTTCAAGGGCATTTCCTCTTCAGCATAAGGCAGCATGACCTCTTCAAGTATTCTGATGTATTCAAACTGATCCATGATCCCTGGTATGCGATAAATAGGCCCAACATCCCCTATGAGAAACATCCCCATATATTGATGCTTGCACAACCATGCTTCACTGTCTTCACAGTGTTCTGTGGCTTGAATTCAGTGTTTGAGGGTCGTCTGACAAACTGTCTCCGGCCACTAGACCCAAAAAGAACAATCTTACTTTCATCGGTCCACAAAATGTTGCGCCATTTCTCTTTAGGCCAGTCAATGTGCTCTTTGGCAAATTGTAACCTCTTCAGCACGTCTTTTTTCAACAGTGGGACTTTGCGGGGGCTTCTTGCAGATAGCTTGGCTTCACATAGGCGTCTTCTAATTGTAACAGTCCTCACAGGGAACTTTACACCTTCTTTGATCTTCCTGGAGCTGATTGTTGGCTGAGTCCTTGCCTTTTTGGCTATTCTTCTATCCATTCAAATGGTAGTTTTTCACTTTCTTCCACATCTTTCAGGTATTGGTTGCCATTTTAAAGCATTTGCGATCATTTTAGCTGAGCAGCCTATCATTTTCTGCACTTCTTTATATGTTTTCCCCCCTCCAATCAACTTTTTAATCAAAGTACGCTGTTTTTCTGAACAATGTCTGGAACGACCCATTTTCCTCAGGATTTCAGAGAGAAATGCACTGTAACCAGCATGTACAACATTTGCTGCCTTCCTTCCTTAAATAAGGGCAATAATTGCCACCTGTTTTTCAAAGAATGAATGACCTCACTAATAGAACTCCACACTGCTATTATTTTGAACATGCCCCTTTCAATTAGTGATTCAATTACACAGAATCAGCAGCATGCATGTCATGACTGGTGGGTCTGTTGGATTTCTATTACTCTACTACACCTGCTAGTAAATTATTTGCCATGTAGAAATATAATTTCTACCAAAACAGTGATTAATCAGATTAGTGATATCTGACTGCTATTATTTTGAACACAACTGTATATGCCATGCAGCCTCATAGAACACAAGAACACTGGCACTGGAAAGGAGTATTAAAGCATGTATAGTCCTAAATAGAACAAAAATCTAATACATTGCAGTTTTACATTCCTTATATGTATTTGTTTTCTTTCTAGTTGTTTTCCATTTAATTTCCCCTGGTGATCCTGATCCTGTGAGTAATACACTTTCTGTACAAAGGTGAAAACTCACTGTAATGTAACTATGTAAGAGCAGCATTGTCACCCTGTGACAAGATTTGTCTTGGAACTACAGGACAATTTTATCTCCATAATATAGGGGGTTGTTCTATAGTCCACAGAGAGAGAAAACTGAAATCAGGAAGTAATCTGCTCACTGGATTTCTCGCAGGATCAACAGGTATCAAACAGATGTAACAAATAGTTTTCAATGGTATATTTAACAGACCAAAAAAGGAGCAAATTACAGAAGTTATTGTTAGGGTTTACATATTATTATACAGGATTTATAGAGCGCCAACACTTTGCGCAGTGCTTTACAACATGAGGGCAGACAGTACAGTCACAATTCAATACAGGAGGAATCAGAGGGTCGTACTCGTTAGAGCTTATAATTCAGGATTTAAGACAAGCCTAATGCTTGGTACCCATGGTCCAAATATCAGCCACTATTGGCTGGTTCAACAGAAACCGGCCGACATTCGGCCCGTGTGTACAGGAGCCTGTCCAGCTGCTGTAGAATGGGCATGCCAGAAAAACATCTGCTGATCGACATCTGATCAATGCTGGCAGCCAATTTCTGCAAGCGCTGACTGGTGTGTTTTGGTGGAGAGGAGGTGCCCCTGTCAAAACACAATATCTCAGTGGGGAGATTGCTGTACTAACATCACATAGTTAGTACAGGGACCTCCTTGCGAGCTCCTCTTAGTGTGTATCGGGCAGAAGAATAAAAAATGGTTTTACCAAAGCGATCTCTGAGAAAGGGTGAATGCTGTGGGGTTAGGAAGCGGGGAGAAAATTAAATTATTGTATTTTAATTTAAACAAGATAAAAGTAAATAGATTGTACACATTCCACACGCTGAATGATCTCCAAGTGCTTTCTACTCCATAATGTTTTTTTTCTTGTTGAAAAGTCTGCTTTAATATATTCACAGAGGTGTTAAAGGACAGTCTGGTTGATTTGCACAAATGCATCTGTGGCTGACAATTGTATATCAAAACAGACATGTTAGGGTTTATTTAGTAAAGGCAAAAATACTGTGCACTTTGCAAGTGTAGTTGCTCCATAGGTTAGTTAATGAGGTAAAGCTTCACTTTACAAAGAATACCCAATCACATGCAAATAAAAAAAAAAAAACAAAAACAAAAAAAACAGCATTTTTACTTGCATATTGGATAATGGAAGCAAACAGCTTCCCCTTGAAGAGTGCAACTACACTTGGAAAGTGTACAGTGTATCTGCCTTTAGTAAATCAACTATGTTACAGTATGTCTATTAGGAAAGTACCTAGTTGTTTATCTTACTGAAAACATAAGAGATTCCAGTTCTTGAATAAGATTTACATAGACGTAAGAATTTACTGATGTGTACAGTATACTCAGGATCTTGTTAAAAAGATCCTGAGTAAAATGTTCCATAAAGACCTCGTGTAAATGTATATAAGCATAAAGTTTTCTTTATTGCCAGTATTGCAAACATAAAATTTTCTATTTTTGCTTTACGACTCTGTATTCATCACTCTATTCCTGATCTTTCCGCAGCTGTGTGTATGGTTCCATAGATACAATATATAGATATACATACATACATACACACACACACACACGCTGCTCCAAAAAATTAAAGGAACACTTTTTAATCAGAGTATAGCATCAAGTCAATTAAATTCCTGGGCTATTGATCTGGTCAGTCAAGTAGCAGAGGGGGTTGTTAATCAGTTTCAGCTGCTTTAGTGTTAATGAAATTAACAACAGGTGTACTAGATGGGCAACAATGACACGACCCCCAAAACAGGAATGGTTTTACAAGTGGAAGCACTTAAATGTTTTTCCCTACTCATCTTTTTTGACTGTGTTTCACTAGGTTAGCATTTGGCTAGGGTCAGTGTCACTACTGGTAGCATGAGGCAATACCTGGACCCTACAGCGGTTACACAGGCAGTCCAACTCCTCCAGGATGGCACATCAATGTGTCCCCCAGTACATTGTCAAGAGCATGGAGGAGATTCCAGGAGACAGGGAGTTACCCTAGGAGAGCTGGATAGGGTCATAGAAGGTCCTTAACCCATGGGCAGGACTGGTATCTGCTCCGTTGTGCAAGGAGGAACAGGATGAGCACTGCCAGAGCCCTACAAAACGATCTCCAGCAGGCCACTTGTGTGAATGTCTCTGACCAAAGAATCAGGAACAGACTTCATTAGGGTGCCTGAGGGCCCAACGTCCTCTAGTGGGCCCTGTGCTCAGTGCCTGTCACCATAGAGCTCGATTGGCATTTGCCATTCAACACCAGAATTGGCAGGTCCACCACTGGCGACCTGTGCTTTTCACAGATGAGAGCACGTTTACCCTGAGCACATGACAGACGGGAAAGACACTGGAGAAGCCAAGGAGAATGTTATGCTGCCTGGAACATGCAAACTCCAGGCAGGTGGTACCTTGGTTGGGATTGGAACCAATGACCCCAGTACTGGCAGGCGGAAGTGCTGTTTTGGTGGTGGGTCAGCGATGGTCTGGGGAGGCATATCCATGCAGGCACGCACAGACCTCTACAGGCTAGACAATAGCATCCTGACTGCCATTAGGTATCAGGATGAAATCCTTGGACCCACTATCAGACCCTACGCTGATGCAGTGGGTCCTGGGTTCCTCCTGGTGTAAGACAGTGCCCGGCCTCATGTGGTAAGAGCATGCAGGCAGTTCCAGGAGGATGAAGGAATTGATACTATTGAATGGCCCCCACATTTGCCTGACCTAAATCCAATAGAAAACCTCTGGGATATCATGTTTCGGTCCATCTGACACCACCAGGTTGCACCTCAGACTGTCCAGGAGCTCAGTGATGCCCTGGTCCAGAGCTGGGAGGAAATGCCCCAGGACACCATCTGTCGTCTCATTAGGAGCATGCTCCAATGTTGTCAGGGATGCATACAAGCACATGGGGGCCATACAAACTACTGAGTACCATTTGAAGTTGCTGACATTTCAACAAAATGGACTAGCCTGCTACATTATTTTTGCACTTTGATTTTTGGGGTGTCTTTGAATTCAGTCCTCTGTAGGTTGATCATTTTCATTTCCATCAAACGATGGGGCATCCTTACGTTCCTAACACATTACCCAGTCCATAGCAGTATAGATATCCAGCATGATATTTTTAACCATTGAGATCTGATGTGTTTTCATATCCAGCATGATATTTTTAACCATTGAGATCTGATGTGTTTTCAAAGTATTCCTTTAATTTTTGTTGAGCATTATATAACAATGCATCTATATCCACATCCGTAAAAAAAAAACACGCAGAAGAGGCCTTACACAGTGCTATACAATGAAAAATAAATCTAGACAGAAACAAGCATATACATAAGGAGGAGAAATAGACCCAACAATTAAATGTATGCAAAACACAATAGGGAGACAATTGGTTACATAGCAATTAATAAAGTAGAGAGAAATTTCAGTTTTCAAGATGTGGGTTTAAAATTAAAAATCTTGTTGCTATGCATGGAATGTTATGAGTGAAGAGGACATTAGTAGTACAATGGAGGAGCAGAGAACGTGTGCTTTAGGAAGCATATGTGAAGGAGATCAGAAATATAGGCCGGGGAGGCGTTGTGAAGTGTAGAAGGCAAAGGATAGTAAATTATATTCCTGGGAGGAATAGAAAAGTCTTATGCAGACCTAATGATTGATAATAGAGTTTAGGGTATTGTTAGTGGACTAGGAGGAGGACATTGCAGTTGTCAAGGCAAGAGGTTATGAGAGTGTGGACAAGAACTTTGTTGGTCTCTTGAGGAAGGTGCAGCCATGCTGCAGATGTTACAGAAGTGACAGTGAAATATGAACCAAGGGCAACACCAAGACAGCCTTGAAGAAGACCTTGAAAGAATAGTACAGCAAATAAAAAGAAAACAAAAGTGTCTTAAATGACAAATAATCAAAACTGTAAAATACAGAGGAAAGTTTAAAGTGATTGTAAAGGCTCGATTTGAAGAAAAAAAAAATACATGTCATACTTCCCTGCTCTGTGCAATGGTTTTGCACAATGCAGCACTGATCCTTCTCTTCTCAGGTCCCCCATCAGTGCTCCTGGGAATTGCCCCTCGCCGAGTGCCCCCATAGCAAGCCGCTGTCCATGGGGGCACTCATGTAGGCTTGATCTCAAGCAGGCTCTGTGTGCCCTGACAGTGTGGCTCGGCGGCACCCCCCCTCACCTCCTTGCTGGCTGTGACTGACAGCAGTGGGAGTCAATGAGGAAGGAAAAAGTCGAGAAAGAGATTGGGCTCAGGTAAGCATAAAGGGGGCTGGGGAGTAGCTGCATGCAGAGGGTTTTTTACTTTAATGCACAGAATTAAGGTAAACAATAAAAAACATCTGCCTTAAGAATCACTTTTAGAAGCAGGTATAAATATAAATAATGGGTATGCTTTGTGTGTTGTATTATTTTTTAGATTCCAAAAGGAAAAACATGTCAGCCTACATTTCAAGAACCTCAACCAGTGAAATTGACGTTATCGGAGTGTTCAACAGGAAGGAGTTATAGACCCACTTATTGTGGTGTGTGCACAGATCGGAGATGCTGCATCCCCAACAAGTCTAAAATGATAACAGTCCAATTCCACTGTCAAAATGAAGGCTCCTTCAGTTGGAAAATGATGTGGATCACATCTTGTGTTTGTCAGAAGACCTGTATTAACCCAGGAGACATATTTGCTCATCTTAAAATTTTGTGAGTAGTAGTTTAGCGGTTTGGTTACAAAATGGTCACACTTTACACTGAAGCCATAATCTAGAAATGATCAGGAAATATATAATAAACTATGCACCCAAATCACTTTCAGAAACAAATGCTAAAACACACAAGATATTATAGTAGGAAATCACCTGCAAGATTCTTATTAGAAGGTACAATAATTTATATAGAAAATAGGGGCATTAGTGACAAGAATTCTAGGGAAAGTTTACATTTAAAACAAAGTTTTAATTCCCATAAGAATATACTATTCATAGTATTTACACTCTTTCTTGCCTCAACAAACCCAATTTGAATAATAAAAGGTTTTATTCACTCAAAATTATTTTGATAAAAAAATTACAAAATTAATTTTCTATGGAATTTGTGTTTAGTTTTATTTAGAATTGCCCAGAAACCTGCTATGCATGGGACCTGTATATGCATAGTACATATCTCAACCCACTAATATCCTAGATAATAGATAATCCTTATTTTAAAAGTGTGACTATGAAACATACGCATGTGGCTGGGACTTTATAAGCACGTTAGATAAATACAGTAATGTATATACCAGATCTTAAAATCAAAAGAATTCTTTATTAAATAAAAATGTATATGTATGTAAATACAAATCGTAAATACAAATCATGCATGACAGATCTTTAAAAAACTGCAGCCTGGCCTCTCAACCCTATTTTTAAAACAATTGCCAAGGACCGAATGTGGGGTATGCACAAAGACTTAACACAGTCCTAAAATAAACTTCAAATCATACACATGTGGCTGCGACTTTATACGCACCTGCGTACAAGCAACCTGCATACAAAATCCTAAAATCATAAGATTTAAAATATACAGCAAATATAGCACAGCTAATCAAGCAAGGTTTTTATAGCCCTTGTAAATATAGCTTGTGAAAGAATATACCATGATCCTTGATGCCTCTAGAGGCGCTGACAGACTGAATGAAAATTTTGGGAAAAACTACATAAGGGTTGATTTACTAAAACTACATGGTGCAAAATCTGGTGCAGCCCTGCATAGAAACCAAACAGCTTCCAGGCCTTAAATTGAACAAGCTGAAGTTAGACGTTGATTGGCTACCATGCACAGCTGTACCACTCTCCAGTTTTAGAAAATCAACCCCATAGAATCCAATTGTTGCAGAACCTTGTGACAGCAGTAGTGGTGTTAGGTAGGCTTCTGTGGGGGTTAGGTGAAGGCATCGCTCTATAAATTTTAACACTCATGGCTCATGTTCCCCTTGGTCTTTGTATCATATAATATACCATATGCACCGCTAAGGAAGACAACTGTTTGAAATGTGGCAATTATCCCTGAGTAATGTATTTGTAAAGCAACCTATATTGAGATTTAATGAGACATGTGGAAAAAATAGTGATATATTCTTTCCCAAGCTATTTTTACAAGGATTATAAAATCTTTGCTTGATTAGCCATGATACACTATATTGCCAAAAGTATTGGGACGCCTGCCTTTACACGCACATGAACTTTAATGGCATCCCAGTCTTAGTCCGTAGGGTTCAATATTGAGTTGGCCCACCCTTTGCAGCTATAACAGCTTCAACTCTTCTGGGAAGGCTGTCCACAAGGTTTAGGAGTGTGTCTATGGGAATGTTTGACCATCCTTCCAGAATCGCATTTGTGAGGTCAGGCACTGATGTCGGACGAGAAGGCCTGGCTTGCAGTCTCCACTCTAATTCATCCGAAAGGTATTCTATCGAGTTGAGGTCAGGACTCTGGGCAGGCCAGTCAAGTTCTTCCACCCCAAACTCACTCATCCATGTCTTTCTGAACCTTGCTTTGTGCACTGATGCACAGTCATGTTGGAACAGGAAGGGGCCATCCCCAAACTGTTCCCACAAAGTTGGGAGCATGAAATTGTCCAGAATGTCTTGGTATGCTGACACCTTAAGAGTTCCCTTTACTGGAACTAAGGGGCCAAGCCCAACCTCTTTAAAACAACCCCACACCATAATCCCTCCTTCACCAAACTTTACATTTGGTACAATGCCGTCATGCAAGTACCGTTCCACTAGCAACCCAAACGTCCATAAGATGGCCAAACAGAGAAGCGGGATTCATCACTCCAGAGACCACATCTCCACTGCTCTAGAGTCCAGGGGCAACGTGCTTTACACCACTGCATCCGATGCTTTGCATTGCATTTGGTGATGTAAGGCTTGGATGCAGCTGCTCAGCCATGGACACCCATTCCATGAAGCGCTCTACGCACTGTTGTGCTAATTTGAAGGTCACACAAAGTTTGGAGGTTTTTAGCTATTGACTGTGCAAAGTTGGCAACTTCTGCACACTGTGCTCTTCAGCATGCACAGACCCTGCTCTGTCATTTCACGTGGCCTACCACCTGGTGGCTGAATTACTGTTGTTCCCAGTTGCTTCCACTTTGTTGTAATACCACTAACAGTTGACTGTGGAATATCTAGTAGCAAGGAAATTTCACGGATGGACTTATTGCACAGGTGGCAACCTATCATGGTACCATGGTTGAATTCACTGAGCTCCTGAGAGCGACCCATTCTTTCACAAATGTTTGTAGAAGCAGTCTGCATGCCTAGGTGCTTGATTTTATACACCTGTGCCCATGGAGGTGATTGGAACACCCAAACCCATGATTTAGAAGGGTGTTCCAATACTTTTGGCCATATAGTGTGTGTGAATATATATACACATACATACACTATAGATTCTTCTGATTTTAAGATTTTGTATGCACATTACTGTATTTATCTAAGTTTGCAATGAAGTCCCAGCCACATGTGTATTGCTTTGAAGTCAATGTTACTGCTGTTTTAAGACTGCAATCTGCCCTTGGCAATCATTTTAAAAAACAAATTTATAACAATTTTTGATTATAATTATATGTATAAAAATGATATAATTATAAGCATCTTACACTTTCTGAAAAACGTATCCTCCTAACTGCTGAAAACCTGGGGAAATTAATATTTTTCTTAAGCTGGGTAGACACTATAACAACATAGAAGGAAAAATGCAGTACGATGAACGATCGTTCTATTTTCATATAGTGTGTATACAACGTTCGACGTCCAATTCAGACTTTCCAAACGAAAATTTCTGAAGGGACAAACTAGCGATTTTCATTTAATGTGTACTGTGTTCGTACAAGAAAAATAGGATACGAATGACTGCGTATGATCAGAAACAATAGACAACATTAATCTACGCTACATTTCTACGTCAAAACAATGAAAAAGCCTTTGTCGTTTGAGAATTTTCATACAATTAGTACCATCCTCGGGTTCGACTTGCTGTGAATCGTTGACACGATTTTCTTATAGTGTGTACACAGCTTAACTGTAGTACAATGTTAATCCTGTGCATTGGATACTTTTAGGCTGTACAGTTAATTTGAAATGTAGTTGAGAGCAGTGGGTGCAGACACAAGATTTTAAAAGTACTCTACTGGAATTACCCTCCTCTTTCATGGAAAGGAAAGTAGTTGAAACTGCTATTTAGTTATCTATTTATGTTGTCATGCTGCTTTTTAGTTATTTTTAAAAAATATCAGCAATGTCAATTTGGATTCACATATGGCACCCACTGTTGATAAATACTAGTTTAATACTGTCACCATTCAGATATGAATACACTACTAAGTTCAAGAGCATGCTGGAGTACAGCATCGTGTCATATTCATGTGACAGCTGGTAGAGTCAATACATGTAGAAATGAATGATCCACTGGGAAGCAAGCAGAGCTTCTCTGCAGTTTCCCGGCAGCTTCTGGCAGTTTGCTTGATTAACTCAGTAGGAGTAAAATGCTTTTAATGGCCAAGTTTTGACTTTCCTCATGTCTGACATGCATTGTGTGTGCAATATATAAATCATATATATTTAATATGATATGACAAATAGTCTTCTTCAATTATTAAATAGGTTTATAGTTGAAGTTAAAGCAGAATTCCAATTAAACTCTAACTACTTTTAAAAATGCTTCCTCTCCCCTCCCAACACCTATTCTGACTACCCTGTATAAGAAGAGATCTGCATACTTACCTATTTTCAGGCCACTTCCATCAGGTCAAATTATATTCTGTGTCGACCAGCAGCAGAATGGGGATGGAGAAAACGCTCGACAATGGTTTGTATTGCCTGAGCAGCGACATCCCATTGGCTCATCCATTGTCGGCACTCCCTCCCCTGCCACTGGCACAACCTGACAAAGAAGAGTAGATCACATCACTGGAGCGGCCTGAAAATAGGCAATTAAACAGATATTTTTTTTTACACAGGTTAGTCAGAATGTCCATGTTTAATTAGTCTTATAGATTCACATATTGCATTGTTATCTTGGATGTCGCTCCATTTCCTCAAATTGAACCTTTCCAAAACTGTGCTCCTAATTTTCCCCCCAGCCCGTGCCCCCCACCCTCTCCATCACGACCAACAACGCCACCATCACTCCCACTCCGCAAGCCAAAGTCCTAGGTGTCACTCTTGACTCAAACCTGTCCTTCCAACCCCATGTCCAATCG
The DNA here is from genome assembly GCF_062004578.1 of Staurois parvus. Classification (NCBI taxonomy): domain Eukaryota; kingdom Metazoa; phylum Chordata; class Amphibia; order Anura; family Ranidae; genus Staurois; species Staurois parvus. Next base: position 3,507,974 of record NW_028318110.1, on the reverse strand, counting down.
TTGGCAAACTCATGCAGACTCCATCTCCGCAACATCTCCAAAATACGTACGTTCCTAACCCCAGACACTACTAAACAACTCGGTCATTCCCTTATTATCTCACGACTTGACTACTGCAACTCCCTCCTCACCGGTCTACCTCATCACAGACTATCCCCGCTTCAGTCTATCCTGAACTCAGTGGCCAGACTCATCCACCTTACCAACCGCTCCATATCCGCCACCCCCCTCTGTCATTCCCTCCACTGCCTTCCGATTGCCCAACGCATTAAATTCAAACTACTAACACTGACATACAAAGCCATTCATAACGCTGCCCCAAACTACCTCACCGACCTGATACCCAAATACCACCCTACCCGTAATCTTCGCTCCTCACAAGACCTCCTACTTTCTAGCTCCCTGGTCTCCACCTCCCATGCCCAATTGTAGGACTTCCCCCATCCTCTGGAACTCTCTACCCCAATCCATCAGACTGTCACCTTCCCTCCTCACCTTCAGGTGCACCCTGAAAACCCATCTCTTCAGGGAAGCCTACCCCACCCTCACCTAATTGCTAATCTACACTCTACACTCCTCCTACTACTCCATCCCCCACAGCCACTTCCTCCTGTACCACTATCCCCTCCCTCCTAGATTCTAAGCTCGAAAGAGTTGGTCCCTCGAACCCCTCGTGTTTTGTCTTGTTACTGTATTGTCTCATGTACTGTCCCTCACTATAATGTACAGCGAAAACCTTTTGGCGCTATATAATGTATAATAATAATCTTTGAGTGGGAGGTGCAGCAATATATTTTTTTCTTTTTTATAGTTGTGTTGGTTGTGGGAACATAATTACATTGCTAGCAGCCAATACCTTTTAGCATATTTTACATGGTGCACAATATATATTTTATATATTGTTAGAGGCGTGGGATACATTCACTTTACTTTTAAGAGTAGTTAGGGTGTGACCAGAATTCTACTTCAAAGGCTATAGCTTAGATAGAAAACACCTAATGAAATATGGGAGCTACCAAAGTTGGCCTGCTTCTGAAAAGGCTAGCTATTTAGTTCTGACTGGCTTTAAAGTCATGGACCAAGGGCAAGCATGTTGCAAATAAAGAAGAACAGTCAGAATTCATTATTTTTTACCTGATACAGGTCAGTAAATCAAAAGACTGAGAGCAAAAACATCACCATGACACCCAGGCCTAGTATTCAGGAGATGTCAGCTCCCATATTTTTTTTCTGGTAGTTCTTCTTAAAATACAAATTGATTATACATATTTATTGTGTTAGTATATAATTTGTGAATTTGTTACTTATGTTCCTAAAGGTTACCATGGATTTCTAAGAAATAAAGAATCAATTGTTATAAACCAACAATATCCACGTATATAAACTTTATATTAGACAGCAAATAACTTTATGACCTCAAAATACCCCTTCAGTATATTCAATTATGTGAAGTTATCAATAAAAATAAAGCTATTACATATTGTTTATAACTACAATCTTATTTGACAAAATTTAAATATAGTATTTTTTTTTAAAAACAGGTTTCACAAATATATATATACAAATTGCATACAGAAAATGTACTTTTGTTTGTCATTAAATCTCACAAAGAGAATCCAGTTTGTACATGTGAAACTATTCAAAATGATCAGTACCTTTCACAATAGTGTGTTAAAAAATAATTGTAATTTAACTCAGTTGCAATATTAAGACATGTTTTGTAAACTGAACCACCCAGCTCTCCTTAACCGATGGGTCTGACTGTGGGCAGCAAGCCAGATATCGATATACCTCTGTATTTTTCAAGCTTTGTGATGCTTCCTGTTGACCCCAAACCCTGTATGCAGCATTCCTGGAGTGGTAAACCATTACAATAATTGTTCTACTTTAAGCGTTGCTTGGCCCTGCATCTGACATCCGTGTACATACAAGTGTTCAGTAACATTCTACACTGAAAGTCCAGTATTTTATAAAAGCACCACCTGAAACATTCTGAACACCGCTTCCTTGCATGGGTAACTGTGAATACCCTACCGGTACTTATCTTCCTGAAAAAATTAAATAAAATAAAACAAGCCACTATCTGAAACCCAACATATCTAAACCAAGATTAAAGAACGGAGACACAGTGGGGGGTTATTTACCAAAACTGCAGAGTGCAATATCTGGTGCAGCTCTATATAGAAACCAATCAGCTTGCAGATTTTAATTCCAAAGCTTAATTTTACAAGCTGAAGTTAAAAGCTGAATGGCTATCATGCACAGCTGCACCAGATTCTGGAGTGCATCAGTTTTAGGCCCTATGCATACTAGCATTTTTTTTAAGCTCCTAGAAGCTGTTATTTGCATTTTTCTTTCTGCTCCTAGAAGCTAAATAGTGTTATCCTATGTGTCCATGCACACTACTTTAGGCTATGAGCATTTTCTGAGCTTCAGGATCTAGAAGCAGAAACAAAATTGCTTGTGTAGCGTTTTTCCAGCAGAAAAAAATGCTAAATGCTCATAAACGCTGCTAAATGCTACTAAAACACAGCTTTTTTCTCCCTTCACCATGTACTGTAAGAACACTAATAAAACGCTAACACTCTGAAACGCTACTAAGAACCGCTATTATCAGCGGTGTTTATGCAGCATTTTTTCCAGCGTTTTTTGAATTTACAAAAACCACTAGTACGCATGGAGCCCTAGTAATTCTCCCCCACAGTTCGTACCTGCCGGTATGGCTGAATCCTATGGAAAAATGCATGTGTCCAACACAAAGCCTTTAAAGAATTAGGGCTCCGACACATGAGCAGTTGAAACAAATTCTGGTGTATTTCTCCCAGGAAGCTCAGGTGCCGTGTATAGCTGCCTATAGACATGAATAGCTGTGCTCCCCTATACTCAGGTATGCGCCAGTACTTACATAAACACATGTAAAGGGTATAGGCACATTCAAAGAATAGAAAAAACAAAAAAAAGATATAGACAGTTCACCGAAGTGCAAAAATAATCTCTCATTGTAGATGAAGTCCAATAGGCTGAATCTCCTTAAAACTATATTGCTGAGATTTTTGTACCTCTCAGCTTCCGTTACTGGAGGCTCTCCTCTTTTTAAAAGAGGAGGAGTCATGCATGTTCCAATCTTCCTTACTGGAATTTGTCAAGTTAATAAAGGCAATCTCCTCATTTACATCCCTCAACTTTTACAGAGCATGCATGTTAATGCATCTGTATCAGATTACTCTGGTACATATGTATAAGACTTTCAATTGCAGAATTAAAAAAAAAAGAAATTGCAAAACGTAAGGATAGAAAATAAATGTCAAACTGCTATGTTAAGTCGAGGAGGGTTTGGCATATATAACCCTTTGGTGGCATCCAGTTGGTTGTACTCTTCTATTAATGAGGATAATGATGTTAGAGCCTCTGAAAAACAGCTCTGCTCCATGCCGTCAACTTGTAGGTAATGGTGAAGATGAGCCTGCAAAAATGAAAAGTTTATCAGAAATTAACCCTGTAAAAAACGTGTTTATATACGCCTAGCATACACTGTATGCATTTTGCACAAACAAAAAAAAAAACTTTAAAAAACACACACACTATATGGATTGTTAAATGTACCTTCTTTCTGTACAGCCTAATAAACCTCTCTCTGAGGTCTATAAATGCTGGTTTCACACATGTGTTATTGGCTAGTGCCAACAATGAATGGGAATGGCCAACTGGTGGGACAGAACACATCCCAGTTTTCCACCCTTCTTGGTTCCAAGAGACGAACTGTAGTGAGGGTTTCAGCCTGAATAAAAAAAAAAAAAAAATATCTATATACATACATAAACACACACACAACTTTCATGCATTTTTTGTTTTTTTGAATAGATGGCATCTAAAGTCGTCAATCACAACGGACTTTTCCATCTGGACCAAAAATCATTGAAATCTACTAAAAGACTGCCAAAAATGTTATACTAGGTTTAAACAACTATTTTAAAGCGTAGTAGACACCTGTGTGCTTTCATGTGCATTTTGCAGCACAAAAAAATGAATGGGTCATGAAAATACATTGATTCCAATGAGGCTATTCACATCTGCATGCTCTGTTGTAACAAATGAAGCATGTCTGATATGATATGCATTTACCTGCAGTTTCTATCCTGTTGAGAGTCTATGGAAGTGCATGAAAACTCATAAAAGTGCATGAAAAAATACATGCAAAATGCACTAAAAGAAAAATACATGACAGTAGGAGCAGAGACATGTGAATGGGGCCTAGAGAAAATGAAAAAAATGTGTTAAATGTGAAGGAATTCAACATGTTTGGGCTTTATACAAATAACTGAACTCTAGGGTAATGTTAATTTAAAAGGGAACACAAAACAGGGCATCTGAATCCATTGCATTGGCAATTCGAACTGAGCATATAATGAAAAAAATGATAAGTAGAGTCTACCTTCAGGAAAACCTGCAACAATGAATGGATCCACAGATATGGGGAGTTGTGTTTATATGTAAATCTCTACTCTTCCAGTATAAGTTGACCTTGCTCCTTACTGGACATACAAATGGACCAACAAGCAGTCCTTTTGCACCTTTTCCAGTCACATGCAGATCCTACAAAATCCAGAGCCCCTCTTAGTGATCTCTACTTTCTGGATATCTACTGCATCCTTCTGACTATGAGCCAGCAGGGGTCAAATGATCTATCAGCAGGCCTGGACATTGCTGCTTGGGTATACTAGGTGTACACAATAGCTCTAAAAACATTGCTATTTGCATAGCCACTTCATAGTGGCGGTGGAGTCACTGGAACTGCCAACAGTTGTAAAAAAGGTGCAAGCTGTCAGCTTATGCTGTTACTTACAAGCTGAAGCTCTTAGTAACTATTCCCACAGACTTATTCCAGATATTTGGGTTTGGGTTGCCAACCACTCATTTTCACAGAGGAGAGGGTTTGTTAACCACTTGACCTCCAGAGGATTTACCCCCATTAATGACCAGGCCTCTTTTTGCTACTCGGCGCTGCACTAATTCAACTGATAATCGCTCGGTCAGGCAATGCTGCACCCAAACGAAATTTACGTCCTTTTTTTCACACAAATAGAGCTTTCTTTCAGTGTAATTTGATCACCTGTGCACTTTTTATTTTTCACGCTATAGACAAAAAAAGGCCAAACATTTTGAAGTAAAACAATATTTTTTACTTTCAGCTATAAAAAATATATAGTAAATTCAAAGTTGGTTATAAATTTAGGCCAAAATGTATTCTGCTACATGTTTTGGTAAAAAAAATCCCAATAAGTGTATATTGATTGCTTTGTGTGGAAGTTATAGCGTCTACAAACTATGGTATAAATACTGCAATTTACGCCATTTTTCTGCTATACAGCGCTGCGCTAGTTTAACGGACAATTGCGCGGTCATGCAATACGATACATAAATGAAATTTACATCCTTTTTTTCCCCCACAAATTGAGCTTTCTTTTGGTGGTATTTGATTGCCTATGCGGTTTTTATTTTTTGCGCTATAAAAAAAAAGGCTGACAATTTTGAGGAAAAAAAAAAACAATATTTTGGACTTTTTGCTATAAAACATGTCCAGTAAAAAAAATTTAGTCATAAATTTCTGCCAAAATGCATTCTGCGATGTCTTTTCTAAAAAAAAAAACTCAATACGTGTAAATTAATTGGTTTACGTGAAAGTTATAGCGTTTACAAATGGCGGGAAAGATAATGGGATTTTTAGTTTTTTTTTATACTAATAATGGCGGCGATCAGGGACATATGGCAGCGATCAGTGATCAGTGCAAAAAAAAAAAAAAAAAAACCCACTGACACTGTACTAATGGCAATGGGGAGGAAGGGGTTAACTTTATTTTGCAGGGAAGGGTTATAGGAGTGAGGGGGAGTGTTTTACTAGGGGGCGGGGGTGTGTACTGGACGGGACAAGGCTGATTGAGAAAGAGAAACTGTTCTTTCTCGATCAGCTCATCCTCGAGCTGACAGGGAAGTGACAGACAGCACAGCTACTGCAGCTGTACTGTCTGTCACTGTTTGCCGCCGATCGCCGGGAGATAGCCGGTAAGGACCGGCTGTGACCCGGCGACTCACATCTGCGGCGGTGATCGGTGGGACAGATAGGGCGGCGGCGCGCCTCGTGTGCGCCCCCTATTTGTTTACAAAACACACGTTTTAAAACGTGGTTTTGCCTGCCAGTGCCGCCCTGCCACCGTATATCTACAGTGGCTGGGCGGCAAGTGGTTAAAAAACAAAAAAAAAAACCCCTATTTGCTGCCATCCAATTATGTCCTTTTCACCTGGTCAAGAAAGGAGCCTGCACAGCTGAAATAATGTCAGGAGGCTCAATCTCATAGATCTTTGTCTCTACCCCTCCAACCAAACTGCTTGCTCTGCCAGCACAGCTAAAAAGATTTTAGGAGGCTTCTTCTATCCATTCTCAGCCCATTTCTCTGCCCAGTAAAAACATTTGCAGGCAGTAAATTCTAGCACGCATGTATGTGTCCCTTGTGCTTTGCAAAATTGTGCAAGTATGTTGTGCTACATTCTATATTGTGTGTTCTTTGTCATGGACTCTGGCAATGTAAGTAATCCCCATTTTATTCTTAATAAATATGTGTAACAGGGACTTAAGATAATGAGATAAGCAGTGATTTCTGGCATTGAAAGTTGCACAGGACTTCATGATAACCATCCTGTGTGATGCATTGTTTATGACGTCTACACTCATAGTTTGTTTCAATTTACAGTTCATACCACTCTTTGAAATAGTATTTTGAGGAATGTGACAGCTGAGCCAGGGTGTGCTTTGGTTATAAGAACAATACTGGCATCAGTCAAACAGCAAACAGATCAAACTTAAGATCCGGGAGTGATTTCCCAGAGTAGTCATACTGCATTTTTACACGGCCCTTAGAAAAATACTTGTGCTTTGTTCACTTAGTGCAAACTAACGGGTTTGATGTAATCCTCATCCAGCATACATGTGCATTTTTTTCACCCATGTGCCGCTGCCAGCCTTCCAGTCCATAACCTGTGTAAAGTACAACTCCAGTGCCATGTAGCTCACACAGGATTGTACTTTCACTCCCAGTGACTAAACGGAATGGTTGGGTAGTGAAAAGAAGGCAAGAATGTCTTTTTGCTGTAATGAAACGTGCTGATCATGGGTGTAATACTTTGCAGGCTCCTGTAACAAAAAAAAAAAATGCACATTTTTAAACATGCAAAAAGTGTGCATTTATTATTTTATAGTAGAGGGTGAATGTAGCCTTTAAATCGGAACTTCACTCCTCGGATTGATTTCATATTCATACCTCTGTGGCCTTTTGGTTTGATGTAGCCGTCTTATTTGTATATGTGGCTTCAACTTTACTCCTAAAATTTCGTCTGCCCCTTTAGAATGCAAAAACAAGTCAGGGCTGAACGAATGAAAAAAACTCTACAGCTGTCAGCTTTTTTTGAGCTTTAAAATTGTGAAAGCTGGATGTATATGTTGCTTGGATTCTCCAAAATGCTTGTTGACTCCTACATAAGTCTGACGCACAACACAATGCAAATTCTAGCACAAAATGTCTATGTGATTAGGGTCCTTGTGGGGTTTACACCAGAGAACTTTTTATTTTCGGAGGTGTTAGTTTACACCAACCTTTCAATATTCCTGCGAACATCAGAAATATGAACGTTTCCTCTCACCATCAAAGCACAGGCAAGGTAAAGATTATGCTTCGGGTCAGCTCGAATTAACTGATGATCTTTGTTAAAGGCATCAGAGAACATTTGGTCCAACCTGTGCAAAAACATGTAATAACAGTAAATGCAGTGTTTTGCTATATTCTCAAAATGGCAGCAAAATACTGTAATGTATAAACATTCATTTAACTTGTTCTGTTATATGTGCCCTCTGGAAATGTTCCCAATGTTTAGAGCAATTGTTCAGTGCAGTCTTTTCCTGTTTTATGCAGAAGGACTCTTATGGCATATCAATTTGCCAGTAGGGGGCCTGGTTAAAAGAAACTTGTCATGAGAAAATCACAGAGGCTGTTGTTGCTGACCACTTTCTTTTTGAAAAACCTAGTTGCCCAGTTGTTGTGCTGATGAAACATATAGAGATAAGAAATTCTGACATTTTTCCTAAATTCCTTTTTAGTAAGTTTGTTCCTGGTCAGTGACTCAAATTTTTGATGCCAGACAGTCATTCAATTGTCTGTCATTTTTTTACAAGAGCAACCACTATAGGCCTCTCATGACAGGGTCACTTTAAAAAGCTTAAATCTCACTAAGGAAGATCGTAAGCTGGCCAAACATGATCCACTTTCTTTCATTCAACCAGACGGTTTAACAAAAGAAAATTAATCAATTCTTCCATCCATACACTTGAAATTGCATTCTTACAGCCGGGAGGCTTCCAGGCTGCCAGAATATACTCATCAGCACCACCTGCTGAAGCAGCCGGCACTGATCAAGCAAACATTTTCCAATAGGCTGGTTGTACAGAAGTCAGTCGAGAGATCGACTTCTGTACAAACAGCTTGCACATGGATTAAAATTTGGACAGTCCCTGCTGAAATGGATGAATTTCAATCCATCTATGGCCAGCTGAAGCATATACTGTTCAGTAAGAAGGGTAGTACCTAATTTTCAATTTACCTTCGTAACAATGCTTGGAAAGGAAGCACACTAAACAAAATATCACATTCATATAATTTTAATAGTGTGTGACAAACAGGCCAGACTCCTAAAGGAAACTCAATAAACAACCAAAGTGACCAAAATATGAAAAGCCCAAAAAATGCACACACAGTAAACTCAATAAATTCAGACTCCCTACTATGTAAACCTGTTCTATAAAAAACAAAGCTTTCTTTTCATGAAAAATTTTCAGGCAAATCTTAGCGTTTTTTTTCCGCCATAATCTTAAATAGAAAACACCTGAACAGTAGAAAGAAACATTTTTTCAAGCGTTTTTCCAAGCATTTCTTCAGGCGGTTTCAGCTCAAACAGCAACTATTTCTATTAGCCACAGCAAAAACGCCTAAATGAAAAACGCCTAAAATATTTGCATATCTGCTAAAGAAAAGAAAAATGCTCAAAAACGCCATAAAATAACACTTGAAGAAAATGCCTGAAAAAAGCTCAGCTCAGTGTGAATGTATTTTGTATTATAAGTGCACATTGTATTCTGGAAATTGTCCAGTTTAAAAGGACACTAAAATTATGATTCTGGTACAAAGCATTGAAAAGTTATTTTAAAAAAAAGCGCAAAATTGAAATTATTTAATTTCTAAAGTGAAACATGTAAATATATGTTAAAAGGTGTAAAAATATTAACAAACAAAGCAAGTAAAAAAAGGTTTTAATTACTAAAAGTTTATAAAATGGAATTGAACAAACAAAAAATCAGAAGGAAAATAATTAAATGGAGAAGGAGAATAAGGATTTAATTATGGCTGATTAGAGTATATTAAGGGTTAAACAGAGGACCATTTAATGTAAAAGAAACACACACACACACACACACACACACACACACACACACACACACACACACACACACGAAACAGGAAAAACTTTGCAATGTTTTATTTTACGTTTAAAAGTCTAATTTCCAGATCGAGCTGTCACAGCTGCCATCTAGGGATTGCAAGAGAGCTGTGACATGACAGAGGGAGCTACACTGCATCCAGAAAGTATTGACAGCGCTTAACTTTTGCCACATTTTGTTTCAGCCTTATTCAAAAATTGATTAACGTAAATTAATTTTTTTCATCAACATTCTACAAACAATACCCCATAATGATAGCGTGAAAGAAGTTCATTTTGACATCTTTGCAAATACTTATGTATTTTTATTTTTTATAAATTGCAGTCTTTGCTCAATACTTTGTTGAATCACCTTTAGCACCAATTACAGCCTCAAGCCATTTTGAGTATGATCCTACAAGCTGGGCACACCTATTTTTTGGCAATTTCTCCCATTCTTCTTTTCAGTACCTCTCAAGTTCCATCAGGTTGGATGGGGAGCATCAGTGCACAGCCATTTTCAGATTTCTCCAGAGATGTTCAATCGGGTTGAAGTCTGGGCTCTAGCTGGGCCACTCCAGGACATTCATAGAGTTGGGCTGTGTGCTTGGGGTCATTGTCCTGGTGAAAGATGAATCGTCGCCCCCATCTAAGGTCCAGAGCACTCTGGAACAGGTTTTAATCAAGGATGTCTCTGTATATTGCTGCATTCATCTTTACTTCAATCCTGACTAGTCTCCCAGTTCCTGCTGCTGAAAAACATCCCCACAGCATGATGCTGCCACCACCATGCTTCACTGTAGGGATGGTATTGGCCAGGTGGTGAGCGGTGCCTGGTTTCCTCTAGACATGACACTTAGAATTCAGGCCAAAGAGTTCAATCTTTCTTTCATCAGACCAGAGAGTTTTGTTTCTCATGGTCTGAGAGTCCCTCAGGTGCCTTTTGGCAAATTCCAGGCGGGCTGCCATTTGCCTTTTACGGAGGAGTGGCTTATGTCTGGCCACTCTACGATACAGGACTGATTGGTGGAGTGCTGCAGAGAAGGTTGTTCTTCTGGAAGGTTCTCCTCTCTCCACAGAGAAACGCTGGAGCTCTTTCAAAGTGACCATCAGGCTTAGTTACTTCCTTGGCTAAGGCCCTTCTCGATCGCTCATTTTGGCCGGATGGCCCGCTCTAGGAAGATTCCTGGTGGTTCCAAACTTCTTCCATTTACGGATGATGGAGGCAACTGTGCTCCTTGTGACCTTCAATGCTGCAGAAAGGTTTCTGTACCCTTCCCCAGATCTGTGCCTTGCTACAATCCTGTCTCGGAGGTCTATGGACAATTCCTTGGAATTCATGGCTTGGTTTGTACTCTGACATGCACTGTTAACTGTGGGACCTTATATAGACAGGTTTATGCCATTCCTAATCATGCCCAATCAACTGAATGTCCCACAGGTGGACTCTAATCAAGTTGTGGAAACATCTCAAGGATGATCAGTGGGAACAAGATGCACCAGAGCTCAATTTTGAGTGTCATGGCAAAGGCTGTGAACACTTATGTACGTGTGTTTTTTGTTTTTTTTTGTTTTTTTTATTTTTAATAAATTGCAAAGATTTCAAAACGAACTTCTTTCATGTTGTCATTATGAGGTATTGTTTGCAGAATGTTGAGGGAAAAAATTAATTTAATCCATTTTGGAATAAGGCTGTAACATAAAATGTGGCAAAAGTTAAGCGCTGTGAATACTTTCTGGATGCACTATATAAAGATATTAGAACAACTGCTATACACGGTTATACAGCACAACAAGAGGAATGGCACAGGTCAATTTAACAGCCTTAGCCTCAGAGCCCTCACCTTCGTGTAGGTATATTCACATCAGCAAGTGTATAAAGAGGAGTTACGCTGGAGGTCAAATAATGCAAATGAGGGAATGGGACCAAGTTCATGGTGATCTCATTCAAATCCATATTAAGCTGCCCTTCAAATCTTGCAGAGCTGGGAGGAAAACAAACACATTAAATGTAATCTTCCGTCTCCTGCACAGCTTCTTATTCAGCTACTTTTTAGAATTTGTCATGCAAATATAAAAGCAAATATAAATGTGTTTCAGTAACAAAAGAACAAATGGCAAACTTTCAAGAGCTTATGGCTCCTTCATCTGGCAGGATAACAGTGCTAACGTACAACTCAACTAAAACATTTTTGTTTGAATAGAATTGGGAATGGCTAGGCTCTCCTGCAGCTTTTCATTGTGGTATCTATCTACCCTCTGAGGAAATTTACTCTCATTTTCTGCTCCAGAGATGACAGAAGATTTACTAAAACAAAAAGAATATGTATTTGTTGTTTCCCCATAGTGACCAGTATAAACCATTCCATTTATATTTTTACCCCATAGTGACCAGTTAGGTTTTTTTAATTTTAGGGAAACCTTTATGTAAACATCTGTTTGGTGCTAATAGCAGAAACCTCGTTTTTTCTTCTTTCAGTTGAATCAGTCCAAAGTAAGAGGAAATCCTACCCGTCATTGGGATAATCTCATTGTAACTGTCCTATGTGCGCAGAGACTTTTGTTTGTTAGGAACGCATATTGGGTTTCAAAAGCCACAGCTAGTAAACAGTGTGTAGAAGTGTTTTTCTTAAAAGAAAAAATGTGTCACATGAAAAATACTGGGGTTGCCATTTCTAACTTCATGCTAAAAGTAGACGTTTGTTAGTCATTTGTGGCTACAATACTTTGAGTCATTGACCGAGCGCAAGCATGCAGCAAGTAAAGACAGAGTGAGGTCAGAACATCTAATTTGCATATTTTATCTGAGTTAAACTGGCCATGCAGATTTTGTCTGGTTCAGCAGAGACCGCTTGAATTTTGATCCATGTACAGTAGGGTCAGGTTGGATTGACTTGTGGACAACTAGCCCGTTTGAAAAATTTCTATTGACCAACTCCACCAGTGCTGATCAATATATTCTGACTGGTGAGAAAGTCTCCTCACTGTCAGAATACAATAGCGCAGCAGGAGGGATTCCCCTATTCACCTTGATTAAGTGGATGGGGAAAACCAAGTCAATTTTCTTTTATTCAACCATGTATAGCCAGCCTCAGTCACTTAAGGCCGGTCCACACTATAGAAACGCAGTCCAGATGCATTTTGACATGTTTCGGTTAATCTTTTTTCCCCTCTCAATTTAAATAGCGACATGTGTGTTCCAGTGCATTTTACCATGTTCCAGTACAGTTTTGTGCAGGAAAAATGCTGACGTGCAGGAAGTACTTATGTGAACTATAACACTGACAACCATATAACCTACTTTCTGTGCATTTTGGATGCAGGGAAAAAAAGCACACTGAAAATGCATGTAGTGTAAACTGGCTCTTAGAAAGTACTGGAAAAAAAGGGTCAGCATTTGAGCTATACAACTGGAATCAGAAATACTTTAGCAAATGCATTGTTGGAGTTTACAAAATCATGACCACTTATGGCTCGTAGCTTAAATCAGGAGACAATACAGCAGAGAGGGTATTCATAGCATACAGATTAACAAACAGGTGAGGTGTCCAAAAGCAAGATACTACCAATTATACGCATTTCTAAAACTACATTAGTTACTATGCAAAAGGTGTTTAAATATCTTTCCTATTGGAGTATGTCTAGTGAATAGTAATATTATCCTAATTAAAAGGAAAAAAACCAACAAAACTAATTGTCTCCATGGTGTAACTTATTTTTGACATTCCAAAGTTTATCATGACCTTGAGTTGCCTCAAAGATATGGCCTTTCATGAAACCATCTATACAATTTATAAGCTCACAAAATCACAATCTTTAAAAGAAAGATATTTCAAGAGAGAAACATGGGGACTGCCATTGCTAAGCCCTTCAGAAATGCATGTTGCTTGTCATTCATGTTGACTCTTGCGTCAATACTTTGAATCACTGACCCAGAACAGCTGCACAGGTAAGGACTCCTGAGTTGCTTGATCTGCATACTTAATCTGGGTCAGTGACTTGGCAAACTTAAAACACAGGCAAAGGCTCACTTTATGCGATCTATTAGCTGTTCACAGTTCAAAGTACAAAATTAATTACAAATATTTCATACTCAATGCGAACAAATTAATTAGGAATTTTGCATAAATATTTTTCTTCCTATCCTGATTTTTCTTATGTGTATGTTGTATAGATAATTTTAAATGGAGAAGGGGATCCAGAGTATTGAAAATAAACCGTGTGGATGATTTTCAGTCATCATTTAAAGATTGCAGTTTACAGTCCTTAGATGTGGTGGCTTCATTTGTTTTTTGTTTTTTTAGGATTTTACTCCTGTATTTTCACTTATGTATTGTGCCAATGGAGAGATAGCACTGTCACCCTAGAATAAAACTACAGAACACCTTTCCCTCTCCTCATCTTCGTAGCTGAGGGGGGGTGGCATTCAGTAGTCCGCAGAGCTGAATTGGACAGGGATGATAACATGATTTAACCGCTTACCTACTGGGCACTTTTACCCCCTTCATGCCCAGGCCAGTTTTCAGCTTTCAGTGCTGTTGCACTTTGAAGGACAATTGCGTGGTCATGCAACACTGTACCCATATGAAAATTTTATTTCACACAAATAGAGCTTTCTTTTGGTGGTATTTAATCTCCACTGTGTGTTTCATTTTTTACACTATAAACAAAAAAAAGGGCAAAAAGAAAATAGAAAAAAAAATGATTTTCTTTGTTTCTATTATAAAATTTAGCAAACAGGTAATTTTTCTCCTTCATTGATGTGCGTTGATGAGACTGAACTGATACACAGCACTGATGAGGTGGCACAGATAAACAGCACTGATAGGCATTGGTGAGGAGGCACTGAGGATGCTGCACCGATATGCAGCAATGATGGGCACTGATAGGCACTGCTGGGTGCAACTGCTCGGCACTGATGATCAGTGCCGATCTGCTCTGTGACAGTTATCGGCAGTACTTTCCTTGTGACAGCGTGAGGAAAGTGCAGCTCATAACCGGCAACTGTATTTACATTGTGATCTGCTGTGTCAATCAGCTGTGTCTTCATGAGCTCCTGGACAATCTGAGGTGCAACCTGGCGGGGATGGATGGACCGAAACATGATATCCCAAAGGTGTTCTATTGAATGTAGGTCAGGCGAGCGTGCGGGCCATTCATTGGTATCAATTTCTTACTCCTGCAGGAACTGCCTACTTACTCTCGCCACATGAGGCCGAGCATTGTCGCTCACCAGGAGGAACCAAGGACCCACTGCACCAGCGTAGAGTCTGACAATGGGTCCAAGGATTTCATCCTGATACCTAATGGCAGTCAGGGTGCCATGTCTAGTCTGTAGAGGTCTGTGCGTTCCTCCATGGATATGCCTCCCCAGATCAGGCCTCCACAGCTTCTCCAGACCTTTTCATGTCTGTCACATGTGCCCAGGGTGAACCTGCTTTCAACTGTGAAAAACACAGGGCGCCAGTGGCAGACCTGCCAATTCTGGTGTTCAATGGCAAATGCCAATCGAGCTTTATGGTGCCAGGCAGTGAGCACAGGGCCCACTAGAGAACGTTGGTCCCTCAGGCCACCCTCATGGCCCTGTCCAGCTCTCATAGAGTAATTGCCTGTCTCCTGGAATCTTCTCCATGCCCTTGAGACTGTACTGGGAGACACAGCAAACCTTCTGGCAATGGCACATATTGATGTGCCATCCTGGAGGAGCTGGACTGCCTGTGCAACCTCTATAGGATCCAGGTATCGCCTCGTGCTACCAGTAATGACACTTGACGTTAAAAAATATTCCTTCAATTTTTTTTGAGCAGTGTATAAAAGACCAAAAGGGAATAGAGAAGTTTTTTGTTAAATACTGCTTACAACACACGAGAAGTACTTGGACCTTTGCTTACACCCAGTAACAGAAAACCATTTAAATCAAAATTAAGGTGCTTACCTTGTGAGATTTAAAAGCAGGTTTGCTACAATGTTGTTCATGGCATCAAATGGTTTCTCACTTTCTTTTACACCACCTTTATTGGAAATTAGAAGACTATTTTGCTTTACACTTCCAAGTTTTCCAGAGTTTGTCATTTGGACAATTTTGTTCACAATGTCAGCTAATGACTTAACAGAAACAAATAACATATTAATACAAAGACATAATACAAACTAAAGGAACAGAGAATAGTATATAGTATACTCCATGCTTTGTTGGTCTGCATAACATTCTGTTAATGAGAGGAAATGTGCTCCTAACCTGTTTGGCTGACAACATAGTGCCTTTTCTGCAATAAAATCCCACAAAGTGTTGGCAGCCCTGCTCAGTTTTCCCCTGCTGGACTACAAAACCACCCTTCTCATTTCCATAACATATGACAGAGGAGTCCTGTAATCCACAAAAAAAAGATCTGGCAGGGCTGATAACACTTGATTGGAATTTCAGTGTGCCTCAGAAAGCTAGTACCTCACTAGATTTATGGCAGATTAATAGGTACTTTTCTTGAACTGTTTTTAAAGAAACAAAAAACATGGAAAATGTGCAAGGATTGAAGAGATGCACTGCTTATGCAGTACTGTGCTAAAGTTTTAGACAGTTTTGAAAAAATGCTGTAAATTAGGAATACTTTCAGAAATAGATGTGTTAATGGTTTATTTTTATCAATTAACAAAATGGAAAAGTAAATGCACAGAAGAGGAATCCAAATCAATATTTGGCGTGACCACCCTTTGCTCTTTGTTCTTCTTTACACTGAAGATAGCTCTTAATTACATTGGCTGTATGTTTGGGGTCATTGTCCTGATGCAGAATATAACTGGGGCCAATCACACACCTCCCTGATGGTATTGCATGATGGAAAAGTATCTGCCAGTCAGAACTGAGGACACCATTGATCCTGACCAAAAGCCCTACACTTGCAAGGAACCTCCAACATGCTTCACTGTTGCCTGCTGACACTCATTATTGTACCACTCTCCAATGAACAAACTGCCTTCTGCTACAGTTAAATAGTATGACCCATCAGGCCAGAGCACCTGCTGCCATATGTTTGCACTCATCCTACGTTCTTGTGCATAGTTGAGTCGCATAGCCTTGTTTCTACATCAGAGGTAAGGCTTTTTGGGCGCAACTGACACTGATGGCCAAACTTCCACAGACAGTAGACAAGTTCACCTGGGTCCCACTAGTTTTACCCAGTTCTGTGCTGATGGCACTGTTGGACATATTCCAATGTTGAAGGGAATGTTGAAGGGAAGTAAGTATGATGTTTCCTGGGCCGACCACTGCGTCTACAGTCCTCAGTGTTGCCTGTTTCTTTGTACTCCTTCAAACAGCTTTTTGAGTTGAATGGATGCTGGTTTTTCAATTGGAGTTACAAAAAATAAGTAAAATAAAATATATATATATATTTTTTTTTAAAGCATTCTTATTTTACAGCACTTTTTTACACCTGCCTATAACTTTTGCACAGTATTGTATATATTATTATTATACAGGATGTATATAGCGCCAACAGTTTGCGCAGCACTTTACAAAATGAAGGCAGACATTACAGTTACAATACAATTTGGTACAAAAGGAATAAGAGGGACCTGCTCGTCAGAGCTTACAATCTAAGAAGATGGTTCAAGTGACACAAAAAGGTAATAGCTGTGGGAAAGGAGTGGAGAAAGTAAAAACACAATGCATTAGATGTAGGATAGGCTTCTTTAAAGAGAAGGGTTTCCAGGAATCGTCTAAAGGTAGATAGATTAGGAGATAGTCAGACAGATTGGGGTAGGGAGTTCCAAAGGATGTGAGAAGCTTGGGAGAAGTCAGGAGCAGGAGGTCTTGGGAGGACCGAAGAGAGCGGTTTAATTGGTACTTTGAGACCAGGTCAGTGATGTAGCTGGGGGCCAAGTTGTGGGTGGTTTTGTAGGCTGTTGAATTTTATTTGTTGGGTGAGTGGAAGCCAGTGGAGGGATTGGCAGAGGGGGTTGGCAGACACTGAGTGGTCGGCAAGGTGGATGAGTCTGGCAGCAGCTGAGGCACACCACTTGTCTCCACCACCACCTTATCTCAGTAATCGGCAGCAGAGAGGACAGAACTCCTCTGCCAGATCCTGCACTCCTCCATGCAGATGTGGCGAGGCCTGTCTCTGCCCCCCCACCTTGTGTAAGCAGTCAGCAGCAGAGAGGAAGACAGAACTCCTCCTACAGATCCTGTGCCTCTCTGTGCAGCTGCAGCACCCTCTCGTCTCTGCCTACCTTGGTTTCAGCATACAGCAGACTCTGGCAACCCTCTTCTGGTCCTCTTCCAAACCTTGCACATTCTGCTTCCCAGCTCTGCCCCCAGCTTCTTCGCAGCAGCAGCACAAGGTAAGGGAGGTGAACTGCAATGTGAGGGAGAGTGGGTGACTCCGACTTCTGATAATGGGAAGGCTCTTGACATCTGATGTAAGGAGGGGGGTACTTTGGACATCTGCCTATAACACTGTTCAACAAATTTTTATTTTTTGCCAGTTTTGGAAACAAAAGGATCCATTTCTTAATGAATTTCACATTCTGAGTTCAAATATAACAATGAAATTTGTCAATTGGCTCTAGTTTTTCTGTAAACGGAAAGTTTTCTACTATAGGCGTAATGACTACATAATGCACAATAATTATATAGATAGATGTCTTTCCACAAATATAAAGTGATATTGACTACATAACAAAGCCTAAATGGCATAATATATTGCATAGGATTACCAAGAAAAATTATAGCCATAAGCTAAGTTGAATCATTTTAATACTTAGGATTCTCACTAGTTTTGTCTTCAGTTTGTGTCGGTTTTGCTTCTCTTGGCTTTTCTCTTGTATTCGAGGAAAGGGCTATCTCTTACAACTGCACGTGACTACACGCTTCAGGTTCTTCCTCACTTGACTCAACCACGAAGGATTCTGGTGCTTTAGGAATTGGTAGCCCCTCTCCATGAGGAACTGGACGTATTGCCGATGGAATATTTGGATAGTGCACAGATAACTTTTTCTTCTTATTTAGCCCTTTTACAATTGGAGGCACCATACAAAAGTAACAATTACTAACATGATCTGTTGGCTCTCTCCAAATCATTGGCACAGCGAAAGGCATAGATGCCTTTTTTCCATTCAACCATTGCTCCAGCGCCGTCCCACAAGAATTGCAGCATATATGTGGTGCCCAGCTCTTGTCCTGGTCTCCTATCTTGCAGCCAAAATACAAGTTGTAGGCTTTCTTAATCGTTCCTGTTATCCTCCTTTTTTGTGAGATAAAAGTTATTTCACCGCAGATATAGCAGAAATTATCTGCTTTATTCACACAAGTTCGAGGCATTACTGAGTAGCCTATATAAGCATAAAACAAAATGTAAAGACGCTGTTGAGCTACAATCAGCTACAGATACTGCAGCTTTTATGCAGTGAAGTGATGCAATTAAAGGCTAATATTGAATCATCTCAGTATACATGCAATTTTCTATTGGTCACCAGTATCAATTGCGCAATATGCAGCTGAAGTTGCATCATAATTTTGAATGGCTTACGTCATTAGATGGGTGAATATATCATGGAAACTAGAGCCAATCAACATTTTTTTAGGGTCATTTTCGTTTTCAGCACCCCAAAATTATGTAAGATTAGCTAATTTTATGCCCAAAACTTTTTACCTGTTGAACAGTGTAATTAATGAGAATAATACAATTCTATCCACATGAAACTTTACTGGAGACTGCTCAGACAGAATACCATGGCAGAACCAAGTTCTGTCTGAGCAATCTCCCATAAAGTTTCTTGTGGATGATACCAGCGATGTGTGACCCTCCTTTTCAGACTTACATCATCTACTACAGACGTATTACATTTGCTTGTGCTCTCAACCAAACTGTCAAACCATCAAATGGCTGGTGTCATAACTGATCATATATGCAGCATGATGGCAGTTGAAGACCAAAACAGAGGATTAGATGGCAGCTTCCTTAGCTGCAAACTATAGGAGGGTTTAGTTCCGCTTTAATATGATAAAGAGTAGATAGATTTGTAGTCTTACAGATACAACTGGCCAGTGTTTCACTATATATACACACAGTATATGTTTATTTAAAACACACACACAATGCTGTGACGGCTGAAAGAAACATGACTGTAATGTAAAGGTTCTTACTTGGTTTTCAATGGGAAGCACACAGTCTGCATGTTCAGTAAGCTCCTTCATGGCTAAAACACTGTTGTAGGGTGATGTGATTACATCATCTTCAGCTGATGGGTAGACAGAGGTGACAAACCTGTACACTTCAGGGAATTCATCCTCAAGCACATTCAATACATATGTACCTAAACCAGATCCTGTACCTGAGGGTGACAAAAGAACTGAATTAGCAATATGCGCATTCTTTGGTAGTCTACTGTTATAGCTTTAAAAGAGTAACACTCTTATAATACCATATATATATTTTCTCTTTCTTAAATTGCTGCTACTTTAAAGCCCATTTCACGCGGGCGATCTGATTAGGTCTACCTGTCAATTTTTCAGGTGGACCTGATGGGTAGGTCTACATATTCCTATGGACAGGCAGGAGTAAACAGACTTGTGTTAGTTTACATCCTCCTACCTCTGGACCGATCCAGCCCACACAAAAAAATCTGTCCATGTCCGCTCTGCATAAACTGAGTGGACATGGATGTGTCATCTGCCTGCTCTGCTCCGATCAGAAGGAGATACAGTGGAGCAAAAAAGTATTTAGTCAGCCACCAATTGTGCAAGTTCTCCCACTTAAAAAGGTGAGAGAGGCCTGTAATTGGCATCATAGGTAGACCTCAACTATGAGAGACAAAATGAGAAAAAAAATCCAGACAATCACATTGGCTGATTTGGAAAGAATTTATTTGAAAATTATGGTGGAAAATAAGTATTTGGTCACCTACAAACAAGCAAGATTTCTGGCTCTCACAGACCTGTACCTTCTTCTTTAAGAGGCTCCTCTGTCCTGCACTCATTACCTGTATCAATGGCACCTGTTTGAACTTGTTATCAGTATAAAAGACACCTGTCCACAACCTCAAACAGTCACACTCCAAACTCCACTATGGTGAAGACCAAAAAGCTGTCGAAGGACACCAGAAACAAAAATTGTAGACCTCCACCAGGCTGGGAAGACTGAATCTGCAATAGGCAAGCAGCTTGGTGTGAACAAATCAACTGTGGGAGCAATAATTAGAAAATGGAAGACATACAAGACCACTGATAATTCTCCCTCGATCTGGGGCTCCACGCAAGATCTCACCCCGTGGGGTCAAAAATCCCAGGACCACATGGGGGGACCTAGTGAATGACCTGCAGAGAGCTGGGACCAACGTAACAAAGACTACCATCAGTAACACACTACGTCGCCAGGGACTCAGATCCTGCAGTGCCAGACGTGTCCCCCTGCTTAAGCCAGTACATGTCTGGGCCCGTCTGAAGTTTGCTAGAGAGCATTTGGATGATCCAGAAGAGGATTGGGAGAATGTCATATGGTCAGATGAAACCAAAATAGAACTGTTTGGTAGAAACACAACTCGTCGTGTTTGGAGGAGAGAGAATGCTGAGTTGCATCCAAAGAACACCATACCTACTGTGAAGCATGGGGGTGGCAACATCATGCTTTGGGGCTGTTTCTCCACAAAGGGACCAGGACGACTGATCCATGTACAGGAGAGAATGAATGCGGCCATGTATCGTGAGATTTTGAGTGCAAACCTCCTTCCATCAGCAAGGGCATTGAAGATGAAACGTGGCTGGGTCTTCCAACATGACAATGATCCCAAACATACCGCCCGGGCAACAAAGGAGTGGCTTCGTAAGAAGCATTTCAAGGTCCTGGAGTGGCCTAGCCAGTCTCCAGATCTCAACCCCATAGAAAACCTTTGGAGGGAGTTGAAAGTCCGTGTTGCCCAGCGATAGCCCCAAAACATCACTGCTCTAGAGGAGATCTGCATGGAGAAATGGGCCAACATACCAGCAACAGTGTGTGCCAACCTTGTGAAGATTTACAGGAAACGTTTGACCTCTGTCATTGCCAACAAAGGATATATAACAAAGTATTGAGATGAACTTTTCATATTGACCAAATACTTATTTTCCACCATAATTTGCAAATAAATTATTTCCAAATCAGCCAATGTGATTGTCTGGATTTTTTTTCTCATTTTGTCTCTCATAGTTGAGGTCTACCTATGATGCCAATTACAGGCCTCTCTCATCTTTTTAAGTGGGAGAACTTGCACAATTGGTGGCTGACTAAATACTTTTTTGCCCCACTGTATGTGAGTGGATCCCTTGCTGATCAGAGCAGAATCCACCCCATGTAAAAGGGTCCTAAAGCAGACATCCACAAACAGATATGGCATTTGAACAGCATTAGCATTGCTAGGAAATGGGCACGTTGGAATTTTTAATTCAAACTTCTATTTATGTAAAAATGACCAAGTTAATCCTTTTTATGCCTATGAACTAGCTTGGCACATACTGAATAATGAATATGCTTTTCAAGCCTGCTGGTGCATGATCAGGTTTCATGTCCACTATTAATGTTCATCTTACCTCCTCCCATTGAATGAATCACAAAGAAACACTGCAGACAATCACACTGCTCTGCTGTCCTCCTCAAATTCTCTACGATCTGCTCCCGGTACTGAGAGCCATACAGCTTGTGACCAACTGCCCTACACATACAAATGAATAGGTACATATCTTCAGGAATCATTGTAATTATTATAAACATTTTAATTCAGAAATGGTAATGACTGTTTTCAACAAAATTTGCTGTAACTAAATATTTTTTAAACCCTGCTGCATAGTTCACACCACACATTATCTTTAAGCGGTTCTAAGGTCTAACAGGTTTTTCTTTACCCTAGTGCTCGTTCACACCAAAGTACAGAGATGCCAGTTTTTCTGCATGTGTTCTGCAAGGGCACAATGAAATCAATTGTTCTCTATGTGTCCTGTTCACACCTCAACACTAGTATCATTTTTTTCTGCGCAGGAATCAGCAACATGTATAAAACTAATTGAAGCGCACATGAAAACTGACGTAAACTGATGTCTCTGCAAGTGAAATCTGCATGGCAGTTTCAATTTGTTTTTACATTTTTTTAAGTGCCCTGCTAACTGTTCCCCCCACCCTCATCCGTGAATACATTCTTGATTCCTGTCACCAGTTCAGCAAGCCAAAATGTCCTATCAAACTCCTGTGTAGAGAGGGGATTGATAGGGAATTTATACTCTACATGCCACAGCTGAAATGTGGAGATAGGTGGGAGGAGGATGTGGGTCCCTTTGAAGAAGAACAATGGCACCAAGCACTTGAACTTACTCCTAGGGTATCATGATATCCCTCTCAACAGTTGACACAACTATTTATTTTACACAGGGTTCATTATACCCCATAGTGCTTGCACACATGGTACACGCGTTGTATGGTACATAATAGGTCACTGATCCATATGTTGTGGCGATGTCCTAAAGTACATCGTTATTGGACCATAATTTTCAGTATACTAACCAGCATATGTTCTACACAGGTCCCTATAGACCCTAAGAGTACTATATTGGGTATTATCCAGGAGGAGGTGTTACCCTCGGATTATAATATGTTATGGATCAGAACCCTGTACCTTGCTCGCCAACTTATTTTGCAAAAGTGGTTACCGCCTAATCCTCCAGCACAAACACAATGGAAAGAAGCAGTGAGTTCCACAATAAAAAAGGGAAGAATTTACATACAAGCATAGAGGCTGCCCTAAAAAATTCCATAAAATACGGGACTGCTGGCTATCCTCTAACGACCCCTCCCTTTCCTCCACTGACTCCAGAGAACTTATTAGAATGTACTATATAACATTTGTGACTTATGCTCTTTATGTGTCATTTCGGTGTCTAATGTTAACATACCTGCTCACACAAGCTGTGTTTCCAATGGAAATTGCAGACCGAAATTGTGTTACTCCTACAAGATGGTATTTGTGTTGTGAAAATGGAAGCCACTTGTTTACTCTCTTTCTATTGTTTTTCTTTTTACTACTACTCTCCGATACTGAGGTATCTGTCTCTTTTGTTTTTATTGTTACTCTATTTTTTTTTTCGTTATTATAGAAAAAGTTGTTGAGTAAAAAAAAAATCCTGTGCAGAGAGG
The DNA here is from genome assembly GCF_062004578.1 of Staurois parvus. Lineage (NCBI taxonomy): Eukaryota > Metazoa > Chordata > Amphibia > Anura > Ranidae > Staurois > Staurois parvus. The sequence continues at coordinate 3,484,302 of NW_028318110.1, read as the reverse complement.
GCAGGGAGTGTGGCTTATTGGCGCTGTGTGTCTATGAACGCACACAGTCCAACTTCAGAGTGCGCCGACAGCTTGCTATGCTGGCACCCGCTGACAGAAGGAACAGAGGCATGCCAAGAAGACGTAAAAGACCACTTTTGTGCATTACGGTAAAATAGATTTATTTTAAATTAAAAAAAATTGCCTTTAGGATAACTTTAAACAGTTATGAGAACCCTCACATCACCTTAAAGTAGATGTAAACTCTAACTGAATGACATCTAGTTTACTAAAGTAATGTGTATCATTTTTTAAAAAAAATCCTGGTTTGATCCCTTTTACTTTATTTTGCATTGCACTGCTGCTGACCATAACATCCTGTCCACACTGCAAGTTATTGCTCAGGACAGGTTTCCTGATAATGATACTGGCAGAACATGCCTGTTCAATTAGTATAGGTACAGTCCCCACAGGATGCACGTGACAAGGTATCAAAAGCAAAAAAATAATTGGTAGACAGATCCTTGTCACCCTATAACAGGCAGTGCCTGAAACAAGGACCACCATGGTAAGATCGGCAGGTATTATTGTAATAATAACTAGATTTAAAGACCTAAAATATTACTATTGAAATTACATTGATGTGGTAAAGATTATTTGAGATATATATGTAGCACATGCACCTGTGACAGTTGGCTCTGAAGACAAATACTAAAGCTCTGCTGAAAAAGTTACCGTAAACAATGCTAAATTAAAAATGACAGCCAGCTGTGGCTCCCAGACCTCGGTTTATGTACCAATACTCTACAGATATGTAGTATTAGGGTCTTACCAATTATTTCCTGAGCCTGACACATCAGTAATGAGCTGCTTGCTATCAAAAAGGTCTCGAAGAGGCCCTTGTAATATCTCGTTTACAACACCTTCTTCCATATCTATCAAGACAGCCTAATGAAAAACAAAAACACATTTAGCATGATTTTGATCACTGTACTTACAGGCACTAGGCAAATAAATATATTGGTCTCTCATGAGTGTTTGTGAGGGACTTTTAATGTTGTGATGCTTTCATTATGTACTTGATTCCAGGAATGTGGGAAAAAAAATCTAAACATTAAAGTATTCCCTATGCAATAATAAGCCTAATACTGAGGCTTTGTAAAAAGCAATAAAAGTGCCGTAACCCACATTAGTAATATTCCACCAATCAGTGGATCTGCACACTTCTGGTATCGGTCCTGCTATTACTCTTCTCCAAAGTGTGAATGTGGTGGGGGTGCTAAGAATCATTTAGCTAAGGTTCTTTCTGCTTCCAACATAAAGCCAAATATTTACCAAGTACTCTGTTTTGATGCCCAATTGCAAAGAACTACAGGATCCCACATCTGTGTGAATGCATACTAAACTAATTTTCCCACAAGCTCTAATGGTAGCTTGCTCCTTCCACTTTCCATTCCACAATTTGCAGCCAATAAGGTAACATGGGAAGTGGGCAGGGACTGGTTACTACAAAACCATGTCATTGTTGCTTTTAACATAAGAGTGCCACCCAGAATTTAAGAGATCCTGTGATGACTGCAGTTTTAATCAGCAGTCAGTTCACTACCTTTCACACCACAGGTCTGTTTTCAAACTTGATTCTATCTCAAGCACAAAATTAAAACAATAAAATATCCCACAACCTGTTAAAATAATAATTTAAAAAAACCCCAAAAAAACTTTCGCTGTAATACTCCATCGCTGTCACCAACAGATCCACTGCTCTGTGATCCGGTGTTCTTATGTGTTGAATGATGCCCATCATTCAACTTACTTCCTGAGAGCCAAGGGTGTCAAGGACTCACCGCCTATGGACATGTCATCCAACAACACTAGGTGCACAGGAGAAAGCTGCAGAGAGCAGCACCATGTTGCTTCATTAACCTGCCTGCCTCAATAAATAAGCCTACATCTGTGTAGCCTATTATGCATATTTTGTTACTCATCAGTAGTGTGAACAGCAAAGTTATTAGCAGATTAATCAGTTAAAAAGTACAAATTTACATTGGAAATTAGCATAAAAAAATATTTAGCTCGCTGTTGGACTTTTTCTGATGTTGCATGACAGAGGAAGGTACTAGACTACGTATCTGGCGGTCCTAGCCCTTGGTCATGCCCGTCTTGGCAAAGATCTTTACAATATATGAACAAGTGAGCAGCCTTTCCATCTTGGGGACACCAGATATTGTCCTCCATCTCATGCTCCCAGGATTAATTTCAAATGCCATCAATGATCTCCTTTGCATTTTTCTTATAGCAGCTAGAATGGTAATACCCAGACACTGGAGAACTAACTACCCTCTTACTTCAAACATTCTCACCAACAGGCATAAGGACCTGGCATGGATGGCAATCCAAGGGGGGTTGCCTCTCAGGACATTTATGCATGCCAGGAACCTGAGCAGATACAGACACTGCCCCTTCTGCATCATCCATGAGGAAACGTCTCATAACATTTTCTGGGAGTGCTCTTTTGCTCAGGACCTGTTGGGGGCCCTGGAACCTGAACTCAAGGAATTTGTACCACAGACAGCCATCACACACTTTGGGGTGTTGAATGGACTATTCTGTGGAACTTTTTCTCTGGAGGACATTGACGGCGCCTGGCGGGTGCTGTGTTGTTTTAAGGACGCTTTATGGTGCGCCAGGAAGCGCCTCATCCACCAGCGGGAGAGGATGTCCATTGAGGACTGCCGCAGACTGATCCTCAGTCTGCTCAGAGACTATACCTTGACGGACTTTAAGGAGGAAGAGAACGTCTGAAGATCTCCCCTTCCCCCTACTCCCCCTTGCGTGTCTTTGTCCCTTCAATAAAGCTTCGGGCCTATGTCCCCTCCTTTTTCCCCTCCCCCCCCCCCACACACTCGATGCTTATTGTAAAGTGTAACATCCGGTTTTTTTTTTTTTTGCATGACTACGTAATGTTAAGAAATGTACTCTGTTTTAGGATGCTATGGTCTCGGGGTTTGCGGCGTTATGCATGACGTGTTGGTCTGGAGATTCGTCCGCCACGCACATCACGTCAGGCATCATACCGCTGAGTGAATTTATTTATTGAATGTATTTATAGTATGCTTGGAACTATATTTGCAATGTGGTGCGCTGCGTCGCAGTATAGGGTGAGATGTACCCCGATAACGAGTATCATGTTTTTTTATACTTATGTAATATAGTATCTATTTCAATCAAAAAACTACCCTCTTACTATCCAGGAATGGGTTCCTGAACGTATCCATTCGCACTGCAAGAAGGAGCGGACAACTCAACTCCAAGACAAATTTGCCCCATTTCAAAAAGTACAGAGAAGCAGAAAGTCCATCTAAGAGCATATTCCAGACTAAATTGGAATAGGAGTTAAAACACTAGAAGCTCACGTCTTTCAGTAGCAAAGATAACAGAAGGAGTGTAACTTTTTTTTCTTCAGATCAGTATCACGAGTGGAAATAGTTTGAGAAAGCTTCCTTCCTCTAGGAGACGATTCGTATGTAGCCAAGATACACTCTGTGTATTATTTAGGCCATTAAGAGACAAGCTTCCCGCTTTTTACCTTTATTTCATCTGATACTGGAGGATATTATCAGAGGTGCTTTCTATTCCTCTCTTCTAGCTGGATTTCTCTCCTACCTGTGGTGGTTTGGATATTCAGAAACCTTGGAGGATCCTTGCAGCAATTGACAATTACCTTACCTGAAGGACTATCTTGCTGGTCCCCTTCACAAGGGATTTTTTTTTTTGTAGATGCCATTTCAAAAACACAGGTGTAACAGCGTAGACCCAGAGACTGACGCAGTCCTCCATTTTAAGAACCTCCATCTTGGCAAAGGGGTTAACCATCCTGACAAACATATTTCCCCCTCATTTTCCTCCCTCCCTTTCTGAGAGTCCCAGCGACATTTGGCCAGTGTGTATGTGTGTCACAGAGGGGTCATAGGAGCTATAAAGCCCCCCAAGGGAGCAGGGGCCTCACTGTCCAAAGAACCTGCAAATTGTAACACCTCGTAAGAGATAAGGCAAGTTTTCCCAGGAGTTGAAAGAGATTCCAACCTAATAAACCTAACTCAGCGTATGTGACAGAATCAGATGACCTTTGTTAAAATCCATTTTTCCCCTATGTCTCATATCTTGGAATATGAGAGACTTGCTTAAAAACCAGACATATCGTCAGATTGGCCATGAGAAGGCGTGGTAGGTCACTTCCCTTGTCTCGAATACACAGGAAAGCAGAAAAATAGATCTCGTGAACCGTTCAGTATAGAATTACATATTTCATCTCTAACCAATCCTCAGACGTGTCTGCATAATAATCTACCCGCGGGTGGAATGTCACTTGTGCAGATGGAAAGTTATGGGCCAAAATATGAGGTAAGGGAGATTTTGGCTCTAGTTGAGGTATCCGCTGTGGGAACTTGCTTCCAGTGGTAGAGCTTTTCCTTTCAAAAGCACACAGCAACTCACTTCTTTAAGGGCCTTTTTGCCCAATTTTATTTAAAAATAAAGTTCCATAACATGCTTCCCACGCAGGGGTATCCACCGTCAAGCAAAAACAACAAAAATTCAGCCTCCTGGCTTGTACGCAGTTTGATGTCTGTCTCCTGCAGACTCTTCCCAAATTATGGCTCTTGCACACAGCTGGCCACTAACACACAGCTAGTCTGGCTTCCACCTCTCCTTGGTGGAGCCCTCCTGACTCCTGTCTTCCAGGTGGAGCCCTCCTGACTCCATCTGCCAAGGTGGAACCCAGAACCCTGGTCCTGACTCTATGAAAAGGCCTGCACACACCTGTGCAATCAGTCTCCTGGCTATTCCCAAAACCTGGTCCCAGGATTGGAGATTTCATCCCTCCCAAATAGCTTTGAAATCTCCAGGCTCCAGGTCCCAAAATGGACCTTACAAACAAATGAGGAAAGTGAAAAGCCACTTTCCTCTGTATCAAACACTTACCCCGGAGCCCCTCAACCTGCCTTGTTGAGAATCCTGGGTGACAGATCGGCACACTGTCACACCGCCCATACCTACACGCCCTAAACGGGGGATTGGTCCTTGACTTCAAAGACGCCCCCTGCTGGGGAACTACAAATTATGATGTCAGGCCTAAGAAAAGAAGAAGTTGAAGATGTCTCCCATTTTAACATCAGTATCACCTGGGGAGACCCGTGCCCTTTCGCTCTGAAAACTTGGATCTGCTAACCCAGGACTTTGGCAAATACCTTAACCCTTTCACCTCTCTCTGATATCTCTTTGCTGTGCTGTTAGTCTCTGCATATTATATATCTATCTTAGTTACCTCTTTTCTGTAAATATTTTTATTGCACCCGTTTGACCTTTTAGTAATAAATCTTTCCTTCTGAAAGTCTTGAACTGTTTCTATAGCGTTTATTGCAATTTACGAATTCCTGCCTCTAAAGAGAATGCTACTGTGGTCGTTTAACCCTCTGTATAACCGTGTTATGCAGACGATTACCTCAACCATTATAGTGTTATTGCTGAGATTGCCGAGTTTCCTCTTTCTCTGTACAAAAAGGAGGTGGTGGCAGTGTGAAGGGTCAATTGCGTAATTAACCTGACTGAGTAACAATCGCTCAGGCTGCCGGTACATTGATTGTGGTCCAATTAGCTGGAAAATACTTGTGCAGGGTGCAGCTGGGTGTAACATTGTTACCCACGTGACATCGCGGTTTTAGATCGGCTAGTCCTTCGGTCACGAGTTTGGTGAGAAGGTCTGGGGTCTGATGCCGTGATCGTGACAACAGGTGCTTATGACTTTTTAAAATTATATAGCTAGAGCTGAAGTGCATCTGAGATTTCAGAAAGTAGTTTAATTACAGTAGTTTAAAACATGCAGCACATTTAACAAGGTATATCCCCACCAGGCAATGAATAAGAGTATGAGTAAAGTGCTAAATTAATTCATAGCATAATTGGGTTGTACATGACTTAGAAATATTTATAATAAAAGTCTCCATTACATTCTTTGATAACCATAGTCATACTTTGTGTAATCAACAGGACAGAAGCTACATTATTGTGCAGTCATAACAGCACCGGTACTTTTAGAGATGTTAATTCAAGATGCAATCAGTATCATTTGTCTTACCCGTGCTTTAAGTGAGCAAATCTTCCCTCTCTGAACATCTGGTTTGACAGCTTCAGCTCTTGAAAACAAAGACAATTTTCTTTTTAAACAATATTTAAACAGCTCTCCTATTCACCACAAACTGACTGGGACACTGGTAAGCATTTTACCATGTCTAAATACTAAATCATTGTTTTACAATGCACTTATGACTAAAGAGTATTTTCACACAAGACTTTTCCTCAAACTGTAAAAGTCCTTCAAGACAAGAGGCTTGCATCCTCTCATCACAAACTTTTTAAAGCATACTGAACACCCCAAAAAATTTAAGACATTGCCAGCTCTTAGATGTAGTAGCTGTTTTCTTTCTTTGCTGGCTTTTTTAACCTGGTAATTCTGTGAACATACTTCTTGACCTTTCAAGTATACACTCATTTCTTCACTGTATCTAGGTTGCAATATGGGGTAGATTTCTGCCCTTCATATCCATTACATAGTGGATCAATGGGATTAATAGTTTACACAATAGAAATACGATTCTTAACTTTCTGTTGAGCTTACAGAAAGTGACAAGGACACTGCATTTTAAATATTTTCTGTAATTGATAAAAATGTTCTTAGCCTGAAAAGTGAAAACAAATGTAGCCACTACAGGACTGGTAAGCTACAATGTACATAATTTTTGTTGGCTTCTCAGTTTCAATAATATTTTAATAAGTAAACACAAGAAAATAAAAATCATAAATATATATTTTTTTCCCCCAAATGCACAAAAGTATGCATCTGAATTTAACCCCTATATGCCAACATAACATAAATATGCGGCACCACTACAATGGGCTTTTTGCCATGGGGCCACATATTTCCATATCTCCCTTTTCCTGGGAGCTCGCCACACAACGCGCTCCCAGTATGGACACCAGGGTCTTACCAAGAGCTAACGATCGGAACCCAGAACTCCCAATTCTGGGTCACCTGATCACTGCGATAGCCTCTGATTGGCTATAAGAGTGATCAGTCACTGTGAAGCTTGCCTCCGTGTTTTCTTGCTCTGAATGGAGGAGAGAGATACATTGTATCTTTCTCTCTTCTTGCAGAGAGAGAGAGAAAAAAAAAAAACCTAGATCAAGGTTTAATTTATGTCAGTGTCTGAGTCAGGTAAGAGTCAAAAGTCAAGTTCAGTATACCTTGGGTAGGATTTTTTTTTAAAGTGCCAGTGTGTTTTAGGTAGGACAAAAAAAAAAAAAAAAAAAAAGCAAAATGCTCACTTATGTTTTTGGGCTGTACTATGGGTACAAACAATAATTAACAAAACACATGTGGTATCGCTGCGATCGTCATAAGCAGGAGAATTAATTTTGGGTTGTTTTTTGGTGGTAGGTGCTGGTATTAACAAGAAACATATTGCTAAATTAAATAAAATATATATGTTTTTACTATTTTGGGCCAGGTTTCCTTTGATAATAATAAAAAAAAAAAAAAAATCAGGAGATATCCATAACCATTTACCACCAAAAGAAAGCTCAGTTTGCTCTGAAAAAAAACAAAACAAAAAAACAAGGTAAAATTCTCCTGGATGAACAAAGTAGTTGTGAGGATATGTACAGTTTTACTAACACATGTCAAAGTAAAAAAATTGTGCTTAGGCATAAAGATTTGTTTTAACCTTCAGCGTGAAGGGGTTAAGTAAAAAAGTTAGGCACAAAAGTAACAATATAAGACAAGTGCAATATAAAAACAGGTCACTATGCAGCAAGAACTTCCAAGTATTAGTCAATTCCATTAACCAATCTGACATAAAAGGTAAACAAACCCACAAAAATATAGCAATAGCAAAATTACAAACCAACCGAGGGTTAGGGAGGTTTACACCACCAAGTCATTATTTTATAGTAGGGAAGTACACCTTTTTAGAGTAATCAACTGTAGAATCGGGATTCCAGCTTAAAGTGATGCTAAAACCTTGTATTTGTTTTTCTACCTAAAATTAAAAAAAAGAGGTTTATGCTTACCTGCTTTGTGCAAAGATATTGCACAGAGGGGCCCTTTACCTTATATTTTGAGGTCTCCCATTGGTGCTGTCCACTCCTCTCCTGAGTGTGCCCCCATAGCAAGCCGTATCCTATGGGGGCTCATATGCGGGTACATTTCCCAGGCTGGGCTATGTGCATCAACAGACACACAAAGGACAGCTTGGCCCAGCCTCACCTCCCTCCTTACTGGATTTGACTGACAGCAGCAGGAGCCAATGGCTCCCACTGCTATTATTCTGTCCACTGAGAACAGGGAAAAAGACCAGTGCTGCTGCAGATGCGGTTGCAATGCTTTACAGACTCTTCAGAAATAAAAAAAACAAAAAAAAACAGGAAATGCACGTTTTTATCTGCCAATAAATGTGCATTTATTATTATTTTTTTTTAAAAAGGTGAACTTATCCTTTAATACCTTTACATACACTGCTACAAATATTAAGAGTCTTTTAACATAATGTAAATAAGCTTTTTACACATGTTAGAGACATGAGAAAGCTATGGAAGCTGCCACTGCTGACCTCCTTCTGAAAATTCTATTTCCCTGGCTGCTATGTGGATTCTCTGGCTACAATAATTTGAGTCACTGACCTGGAAAAATTATGCAGATCCACAAAGCTGAGGAAAAGTCAGAAGTCTATATCTGCATGCTTGTTCCCAGTCAGTGATTTAATGTACACAAGGAAAAAAAAAAAAGATCAGGATACAGTGACCGAACTAGTAGCCACTTCTGATGCTAGCCATTAGTGCTGTGGCAGTAGTATAGATGACAATGGTCCTGTCAGAATGAAGACCAATCAGCATGGTTACTGATTAGTATGCTAGACAATCACAGCAATCACATGGCATTGCTTGCAAGCAAGCTTGGCAGGCCAGCAGTTGCATTATATATTTATATTTCAAACGTAAATTGCATTTTTCCACATGTATCAGATTATAAAATACAAATAAAAATCTCAGCGGGTATTGAGTTCATAAAAGTGTGCTACAATATGTCCTTCCACAACAGTGTAAACATTTTTAGGCATTCAATTTAGTCATTGAGGTATATTTATAAGGCAGTAAATATGACATTCACCAATAATGCACTGCAGATGAATCTTCCTGATGTATGTGTTTTATATTACAGTAATTGATTTACCTGCAGTGAATATCACATTTACGGCTTTAAAATTATGCCCCACAAAGTTATTGCCAAGTTACCACTGCATACTGATACCACTAAATTTGTCCCATGTATCTAGGTTTCATTGACGCCAGAAAGGCAATATGACCAGCTAACATTGTCAGAAAGAGAGGTCAAAATGGCAGTCATTGTGTTTCTTTCATGACATATTTAATGGCCAGGGAGATATCAGTAAAGACGTCTTGGTAAGAGCAGTCCTACAACCTGGTGCAAGCTATAGGACTACTAAAAGCCTATTCACACATGTGTGAATTGCAACACATGAGGTAACGCACACACAACGATGCAAATGGCCCTATATAGTTCCCCTTAAACATATACTAAACTGTATTGCATAGATGTAAACCAGCCACATAGGAGAGAATGGAATTTCTATTTCAAATGCATTTTTATTCATGTGTTTTACTGCATGAAAATGGTCAGGTTTGAATAGGCACTGATACTGGCCACATGCAACAAATCAAACTGTATAAACCACCCAAGCATGATGTTAGCGGGCCAATGAACACCTGGAACCACTACAATCATCCTCTAAATTAATTTACCACCATGACAGACTGTCCTGACCGATACAAAGCTTTCTGAGATTAATTTAAGTCAAGGGATCCATAGCACTGACATCCAGTTCTTCAGATTATGCACAATAGTTTTTCAGGGCTGTGCAAGCAGCAGATTTAAAGTTTCTTATTTTTCTGCATGAACAATAACCCTTACCTTGTATCAACATTTCTAAAAAAGCTGCACAGAGCTTCATCGTAAATTCCTTTCTGGAAAAAGAAAATGGTTTGCATCTGGTTATATATTTTTAAAAACACTAAAAAGATGTAAGAACAGCTCTACAGTATTCATTTGCCTATGGCGTGAACCTAACCACAAATGTAACGGTCTAGGCTTCAAATGATTCCTCTGGAGCTCTTTAAATTAGAACTATGGCTTCCCATATATATTATGCTGCATCTGTGCTTACCAATTTACCTTATCTCCCCTACATAGTCTCACAATACTGGCTGACCCTACCAGTGTAGTCCATCTAATGCAGCTTCCTGTGATGGGGGGACAACACTGCTGCACTGCTACCAAATTCAAAGCAGCATTGTACAAATTGTAATGTATGGTGCAAGCTTTAAAGACTAGACCTAGGTTGTCCACAGATTCTTGACTTGGCATTTGAAAGATAAATGACAGGAGGTAAACCAGGTTTTCAGCCTCTTGATTGCCCACAAGGAGTGACGTGATCCTACACATGTGCACAGAAGTCAGTCAATCCTGTGCAACAGCACAGGAGGCTGTGAGCAAGCAGGCAAGTGTCTTATTGCAAAAGAGACATACCACGTGTCTTCTGCAATAAAGAGCTGCCTCCTCCCGATTTTTTAAATGCTAAGGTTAGTTCCACTATAATTAAGGCTTTGGTTAAAATGCATTAGCACTTTGCTGAGTTTGATAGAATGCACCAGCTTCCTCGTCTTTTATTGACTAAAGCATTGTGATGGATCATAGCCGGACTCCAGCTCATCAAATTGTATGCTTTGGAGGTGTGCAGGAGCCTGGGCTGTTGAGGCCAACATCCCTGGAGTGAATACTGGCATGAGAGTTACCCTTGTGACACTTTTACATTTTTAAGCTATCACAGGCTCACTTTAACGTCTTAACCTCAGCATGTATTCACAGCATTGACCATGAGCAGAAACATACTTTAAAGGATAAGTTCATCTTTGGTAACATGTTACACCCGTATTTAGGGTGTACCATGTTACCAAGATTACCTGCCTGCACCTGTCCTGATCCCCCATTGTGACAGTGGGCAGGGGACCTTCTCCCCGCACCCGCTGTTACAATTCAAGAAAGCACAGTAATGCATGGCTCCACCCACACGGCAGCATCATTCATTCAGTTTCCTGTGAATTAATGAACTACAAGGGTGCTGGCGAGCTCTCTTGTAGTTCATTGATTCCTCCTGGACTGACTGCCTGTATGGGATTTACGGCAGACAGTTGACAGAGTCTGCAGGATCCTGACATTGCACCTGTGCTCTGCTGATTGTGGGTGCAATGATTTATAGGCTGCAGAGTATACAAAAATAATAAATGCACATTTTTTTTACCTGCAAAAAGGTGTATTTATTATTTTTAAATCATTTTTTTTTTTTATACAAAAGGTAAACAGCCTTTAAGCCAAACAGCTCAGCATAAGCAGCCACATGAACACTTGGTGAAGTATTTACTTTGCTTTGGACTAAGTTGAAGATGAGCTGTCATTAATGTTGTCCCTGCAGACCTGCTTCTCCAGAACGCCTTCTCTGATTTGGTACCACTCAGGACTATTTTGAAGTGCAAGTCAGCATAGGAGCTTTAAACAAAGTACGTGCCACCTTGGATTTAACAAAAAAAAAAAAAATCTGAAAAGGAAGTTGTTTTACCTTGTTGACGGAAGCATGTTCTCTCAATGCAAGGTCCCAGAACCTGCACCCAATCTGATTTCCACACTGCCCAACTACACGAGAAAATAAGAGCAATACAAATCTTAAAACATTGTCAGAATTGATCTGTTGCTTAGGCTATAATTTTGTAAGACAGAATGTTCCCACGTTCAAAGCAGTTTCCAATTTATTGTCTTCCTATTTCAGTCTGAGAAGAAGCTACATTTTTACAAGTATTATTTTGGATTATAGGAAGATACCCACTTAGGGAATATCTAAAATCCACACAGATGGGGAGATTTGCTAAAACTGGTGCAACTGTACATAGTATCCAATCAGCTTCCAGGTTTTATTGTCAAAGCTTAATTGAACAAGCTGAAGTTAAAAGTTGATTGATTATGCACAGCTGCACCAGTTTATCTCTGGGTTTACAAACTAGCCTGCAGGCTGTGGGCTGGTTGCGGGTGTAGGAATTGTACGTGTTCCCGCACCTGCAATGGAATCGTGCTGCTCAGACCGCAGAACGTTTTTTAAAAAGGTACATGCATCTTTTTAATGCAGGAGATACGGGCACAGCAGCCCATTGAAATGAATGGGCTACCGTGCCCAAGCAAATACAGACAGCACGGTCCGCACTAGTGTGAACCAGGCCTTCGCAAATCTCCCCCACAGAATTGGAACTCAAAGATCTTTTAGCAACTGCACTCTTCTTACCATTTACTAATGACGATAACTAAAAGTATGTCCGTAAGTTCAGCATGTTCATTCAATGCATGGTCTGATTATGAAAGTGGCACAAACATGGAGTCTTTACAGCAATCTCTCTGTGACTCAGGGTAACATGTGGCTGAATAGCATAGCCCCTAAAAGACTCTACAACAACAGAGAGTTGAGAAACTGAGAAGCTGATCTTTCAAGAGTACATAATAAACTAGAAAAGCTACAATTTCTGGGGAAATTGTGTGAAGTGTTCTTGCCTCCACCAGTAGTCTACAACTCACACTCTAGCTTTTGTCACTCTGCTGCCTGCTCACACACCTGGCGTATGGCAACTCACTCTACAGCAAGGGCAGAGAAGAGCGGTTAAAAACAAACTGCTCCAACTTGCTCACTTCACTGGTGGTTGCTATCTTCAAATGGTTGTAGTTTAAAAACTATAAATTCTACAGCGAAGAGCTTTATATTGTGAGAATCACAAGACCCAGACCTACATTTTGCATAGTATGTCTCTGAAATGTTAAAAATAAAAGGCACAGTCACATTTTAGATATTGCCCTTCAAATTTGAGGTGGCTAGAGTGGAGTCTCAATGAATGTCAATGAATGGCGTGAGTTGCAAACAAATGGTCATATTATGAAAACTATCAGGACTATGGCTCAGCCGTGGACATTTGTAGTGGCAGCAGGGATAGCTGAACGTTTTGATATAAGATTTGTGTAGGTGGGCTTGAAAATGAGGGAGCGATGGCAGTTTAGATATCATGTCCTGATTTTTTATCTCACACTAGCTTTTGTCAGCTCCCACTCTCGTTTTGAACATTCCGCCATTCATTCCTATGGGACCAATTTCACCACAAAAACGCCGATATTTCGTGAACCATGCGGTGAAACGTTCCACAAAGTAATAGCACACCAATCGGGAACAATCCGCACGTTTCTGTATATTACTGTCTATGTAGTGTAAAAACTGTGGGAGGAGTTAGGGTGGTAAATTTGGCTATAATAAGAAGAATATATATGTGAGATAACAGTAAGTGGTCTTGCCATGCAAGAACACTTCACAATACTAAGCCTTTACAGACAATAGCATACTAGTTTACCAAAATATATTTTACCTTACTAAGGGCTGGTTCGTGGTGCGGGAAACCCGTGTTTCATGCATATTTTCAGGCTTGAGTTCAAAACTCATTGCAGTTGCGATCAGCAGCGGGCGTCAAGTTAATTACACCCCAAACATAGTGCGTTGCCTGTACTGGATCGCGTTGCAGCAAGTTTGCGAAAGTAGTGCATGAATTTGGTGTGGTAAAGTGTGATTTGAGCTAAAATGAATGAACTCAAATCGTTCCACACTGAACTGCATGTTAATTGCAGTGGAATGCATAACCAAAAAAAAAGTTATAATTCTATGTCCACAATTTATCCAGAGAAAGGCAGAAAAAAAATCCAGAAAAGCATGATCCAAGCTGACAGCTTGAGAGGAGAGGACAGCTGGTAATCGGCATCCCTCAGAGGGGACATGTACACTGATCATCAGAGCACAGATGATCAGTGTGCCCTGATGATCAGTGTAGCCCCAGCAGTGCCACCTATCAGTGTCCATCAATGCCAGCTGTCAGTGCTCATCAATGCCACCTGCCAGTGCCCACCAGTGCCGCCAGTGTCATATATGAGCGTTGCATTTCAGTGCCCAGGGATGCCTGTCAATGCCCATCAGTGCCACCTACCAATGCCTCCTAATCAGTGCAGCCTATCAGTGGCCATCACTGCAGCCTCATTAGCGCACATCAGTGAAGGAGAGAAACCACTTATTTACAAAATTTTATATAACAAAAAACGAAGAAAAAACTTTTATTCTAAATTTTGTTGTTTTTGGTTTGTTTAGCAAAAAATAAAAAACCCAGAGGTGATTAAATACTACAGAAAGAAAGCTCTGTCTCAAAAAAATTATAAAAATTTCATATGGGTACACTGTTGCATGACCGCGCAATTGTCATTCAAAGTTTGACAGCGCTGAAAATTGGCTTGGGCAGGAAGGGGGTTTAAGTGCCCTGTAGGCTAGCGGTTAAAGGGCTTTATTTCCTCATTACACTTCCTGACTACCTATCACAGTTTCGGAGGCCCCCAAATACCAGGATAGTACAAACACCCCCAAATGACCCCTTTTTGGAAAGTAGACACCCCAAGGAACTTGATAAGATGTATGAAAAGCATTTTACAGATCTTGTTTGTTGCAACAAATTTTTGGAAAATGAAGAAAGAAAACAAAGCTACAACTTTCACATAAACCAATTAATTTACACCTATTAGGATTTTTTTTTAGCAAAGACAACACAATACATTTTGGCCTAAATTTATAACGAAATTTTATTTTTATACTTTTTTTACTGGACATGTTTAATAGCAAAAAGTCAAAAATATTGTTTTTCTCAAAACTGTCAGTCTTTTTTTATTTATAGTGCAAAAAAGAAAAAACAGACAGGCGATCAAATACCACCGAAAGAAAGCTCTATTTGTGGGAAAAAAAGGACATAAAATTCATTTGTGTGCAGCGTTGCATGACCGCGCAATTGTCAGTTAAAATAACGCAGCGCCGTAACACAAAATATGGCCTGGTCAGGAAGGGGGGTAAATCCTCTGGAGGACAAGTGGTTAACTACTTGCCAACTGCAGATACCCGAATGATGGCTACACAGCGGCCGGCAAGTTCTGGGAGGGTGTCATATGACGTCCTCCCAGAACGCGCTCTCCTGCGCGCCCCCAGTGATCTCCGTGAGTGCCGTGTCCTACAGACACAACTAATCACATGATGTGGTGAAAGGCCAATCACAGCGGCCTTTTACCACGTGGTCAGCCGTGTCCAATGACACAGAGCGTGAGGAAGGTACTGCCGAGAACCGGCAGTTGTCAGAGCAGGGATCGGCACTGATGATCAGTGCCCTGATGATCTGTGCCCAGCAGTGTCACCCGCCAGTTCCGCCACCTGTGCCCAGCAGTGCACCCACCTGTTGATAGCAGTGCACCCATCTGTGCCACCCAGCAGTGCCACACACCTGTACCCCGAAGTGCCACCTACCTGTGCCCAGCAGTGCCACCCACCTGTGCCCAACAGTGCCACCCACCTGTGCCCAACAGTGCAGCCCAGCAGTGCTGCCAGCCAGTGCCCAGTGGTTCTGCCAGTCAGTGCCCAGCAATTGCACCAGTCAATGCCTAGCAGTTGCGCCAGTCAACGCACATCAGTGAAGGAGAAAAATTACCTGTCTGAAAAATTTTATAACAGAAACAAAGAAACTTTTTTTTTCAAATTTTTTGCACTTTTATTGTTTATAGCGCAAAAAGTAAAGTGCCCAGCAGCGATTAAATACCACCTAAAGAAAGCTCTATTTGTGAGAAAACAAAAGATAAAAATTTCATATGGGTACAATGTTGCATGACCGCGCAATTGTCAATCAAAGTGCAACAGCGCTGAAAGCTGAAATTTGGCCTGGTAAAGAAGGGGGTATAAGTGCCCGGTAGGCAGGTGGTTAAGCAATGATTGATGTGTGCATCTCAGATAAGTTACCTCTGACAACAACTATGTTCTCTTTAGCTGCAATGGCGGGATTCTTCCCAATGACTACAAATATGAGGAACATTCTTCCCACTGACCCTCTCACTCGTGTCCCTGACACATGAAGGGTTTTTTAATGGCTCCTCAATGTAGAAAAAAGCTTGAGAAAGGTTGCAGCAAATATCAGGTCCATCCCCACTTACAGAACTCCTCCACAGCACGGACGTGCCACTTATCAAGTTAGAAGAGGGAGCAAACTTTTAGAATGGCACCAGCAGAAAAGAAAAAGTAAAGCAGCCATTCATCACCTCCAGTATCTCCATTATTCCTCACCTTGTACAACTATAGACTGTGTCATCTCTCCCGCACTGACAGCACCGCTTACCGCACACAATACCTGCCCGCAAGAGGAACGTTTCTTTCTGTTCTTGTACACGGCGGGCACATTTCACATCAGCACCGGTCTCCAGCGTGAGTTGTTATGCTTGGCGCTCCCTGGCGGCATAGCAACGATGTCAACGCTGGAAGATCGCTCTGTTCCACGGAGACGCCATTTTAGTGGAGTCCTGGCAAAACGCTACAGGCTCTTCTTACTACAAATGGCAGGAAGGAGGCGGAGACGGGGAGGGGCTTCACTATCTCATCTTTTGCCGGGAAGTTTACCATTTAATTAGATAGATGATCCCACAAGAACTAGAGCACAGCAGTTTCCTCAATAGGATTTATTTTTTGGAGGAGGTTTGATTAGCTAGTTTGGGGATCTCACTGACTGCCCCACTTTAGCTCCAGTTTTCTTTGCTCTAGCTCAGTGGTCTCCAAACTGTGGCCCAGGGGCCAGATGTGGCCCTTTGCTTGCCTTTATCTAGCCCTTGGAGTTCTATTCCCTTCACTGACACCAATGATGGAGCACTATTCCTCCCTCTAACACCAATGGTGGGACACTATTACTCCATAAACACTGATAAAGCATTATTCCTCCCATTGACACCAACAATGGGGCATTATTCCTCCCACTGACACCAAAGATGGGGCATTATTCCTCCCACTGACACCAAAGATGGGGCATCATTCTTCCCACTGACACCAAAGATGGGGCATCATTCCTCCCACTGACACCAAAGATGGGGCATCATTCTTCCAACTGACACCAACGATGGGGCACTATTCCTCCCACTGACACCAAAGATGGGGCATTATTCTTCCAACTGACATCAACGATGGGGCACTATTCCTCCCACTGACACCAAAGATGGGGCATTATTCTTCCAACTGACACCAACGATGGGGCACTATTCCTCCCACTGACACCAAAGATGGGGCATCATTCTTCCAACTGACACCAACGATGGGGCATTATTCCTCCCACTGACACCAAAGATGGGGCACTGTTCTTCCACTAACACTGATAAGGCATTATTCCTCCCTCTGACACCAACGATGGGGCATTATTACTCCCACTGACACCAAATGGTGGGACACTGTTCTTCCACAAACACTGTTAAGGCACTATTCCTCCCACTGACACCAACAATGGGGCATTATTTCTCCCACTGACACCAATGATGGGGCATTATTCCTCCCACTGACACCAAAAATGGGGCATTATTCTTCCAACTGACACCAACGATGGGGCATTATTCCTCCCACTGACACCAAAGATGGGGCATTATTCTTCCAACTGACACCAATGATGGGACACTATTCCTCCCACTGACACCAACGATGGGGCACTATTTCTCCCACTGACACCAATGATAGGGCATTATTCCTCCCTCTGACACCAATGATGGGGCACTGTTCTTCCACTAACACTGATAAGGCATTATTCCTCCCTCTGACACCAACGATGGGGCATTATTACTCCCACTGACACCAAATGGTGGGACACTGTTCTTCCACAAACACTGTTAAGGCACTATTCCTCCCACTGACACCAACAATGGGGCATTATTTCTCCCACTGACACCAATGATGGGGCATTATTCCTCCCACTGACACCAACAGTGGGCCTTTGTTCTTCCACAAACATTGGCACCAACGATGGGGCACAATTCCTCCCACTGACACCAACGATGGGGCATTATTCCTCCCTCTGACACCAATGATGGGACACTATTCCTCCCACTGACACCAATGATGGGGCATTATTCCTCCCTCTGACACCAATGATGGGACACTATTACTCCCACTGACACCAATGGTGGGACACTGTTCTTCCACTAACACTGATAAGGCATTATTCCTCCCTCTAACACCAACGATGGGGCATTATTACTCCCACTGACACCAAATGGTGGGACACTATTACTCCCACTGACACCAATGGTGGGACACTGTTCTTCCATAAACACTGATAAAGCATTATTCCTCCCATTGACACCAACAATGGGGCATTATTCCTCCCACTGACACCAATGATTGGGCACTATTCCTCCCACTGACACCAATGGTGGGACACTGTTCTTCCACAAACACTGACACCAACGATGGGGCACTATTCCTCCCACTGACACCAAAGATGGGGCATTATTCCTCCCACTGACACCAAAGATGGGGCATTATTCTTCCAACTGACACCAATGATGGGACACTATTCCTCCCACTGACACCAACGATGGGGCACTATTTCTCCCACTGACACCAATGATAGGGCATTATTCCTCCCTCTGACACCAATGATGGGACACTTACTCCCACTGACACCAATAGTGGGACACTGTTCTTCCACTAACACTGATAAGGCATTATTCCTCCCTCTGACACCAACGATGGGGCATTATTACTCCTACTGACACCAAATGGTGGGACACTGTTCTTCCACAAACACTGTTAAGGCTCTATTCCTCCCACTGACACCAACAATGGGGCATTATTCCTCCCACTGACACCAACGGTGGGCCACTGTTCTTCCACAAACACTGGCACCAACGATGGGGCACATTTCCTCCCACTGACACCAACGATGGGGCATTATTCCTCCAACTGACACCAATGATGGGACACTATTCCTCCCACTGACACCAATGATAGGGCATTATTCCTCCCTCTGACACCAATGGTGGGACACTGTTCTATCACAAACACTGATAAAGCATTATTCCGCCCACTGACACCAACAATGGGGCATTATTCCTCCTACTGACACCAATGATGGGGCATTATTCCTCCAACTGACCCCAACGATGGGACACTGTTCTTCCACAATCACTGTTAAGACACTATTCCTCCCACTGACACCAATGATGGGGCATTATTACTCCCACTGACACCAACGGTGGGACACTGTTCTTCAACAAACACTGATAAGGCACTATTCCTCCCACTGACACGAACGCTGGGGCATTATTCCTCCCACTGACACCCAATGATGGGACACTGTTCTTCCACAAACACGAATAAGGCACTATTCCTGCCACTGACACCAAGAATGGCACACTATTCCTCCCAGTGACACCGAAGATGAAGTACTATTTTTTCCCTAATTCTAGAGATGTTCTTTCTACGCCCACTGATGCCAAAACAATTTATGTTCCTAATGGCCACAATCTCACCCCCTAAAGTCTGAATGACAGTAAAATGGTCCTTTGTTTAGAAAGTGTGGAGACCCCTGTAGCAATTGTGCATACAAAGATGGACACGGTCCTCCATCTTGCTAAGGATCCTCCATCTTGTATCTCTCTCAGCCTCCAAATCCCCCCTCCCTCTCTGCTGAGTGACATGTGGTCTGTCTGATGCAGAGATCACAGGCAAACACATTGGGAGGGTGTCATGGTTGTCACGATCGTGGCGTCAGACCCCAGACCTTCTCACCAAACTCGTGACTGAAGGACTAGCCACTCTAGAACCACAATGGCATGTGCGTAACAAGGCCACACCCAGCTGCACCCTGCACAACGATTTTCCAGCTAATTGGACCACAAAAGATGTACCGGCAGCCTGAGCGATTGTTACTGGGTCAAGTTAATTATGCAATTAACCCTTCACACTGCCACCACCTCCTTTTTGTACAGAGAAAGAGGAAACTTGGCGATATCAGTTATAACACTATAATGGTTGAGGTAATCGTCTGTATAACACGGTTATACAGAGGGTTAAACAAACTCAGTAGCGTTCTCTTTAGAGGCAGGAATTCGTCAGCAGGGGGTGTCTCTGAAGTCAAGAACCAATACCCTGCTTAGGGTGTGTAGGTATGGGCGGATACCTCAACTAGAGCCAAAATCTCCCTTAACTCATATTTTGGCCCATAACTTTCCATCTGCACAAGTGACATTCCACCCGCGGGTAGATTATTATGCAGACACGTCTGAGGATTGATTCGAGATGAAATATGTAATTCTATACTGAACGGTTCACAAGATCTATTTTTCTGCTTTCCTGTGTATTCGAGACAAGGCAAGTGACCTACTAAACTGTTCACCTTCTCGTGGCCAATCTGACGATATGTCTGGTTTTTATGCAAGTCTCTCATATTCCAAGATATGAGACATAGGGGAAAAATGAATTTTAACAAAGGTTATCTGATTCTGTCACATACGCTGAGTTAGATTTATTAGGTTGGAATCTCTTTCAACTCCTGGGAAAGCTTGCCTTATTTCTTACGAGGTGTTACAATTTGCAGGTTCTTTGGACAGGGAGGCCTCGGCTCCCTTGGGGGGCTTTATAGCTCCTGTGACCCTTCTGTGACATTCCTAACACACAAACATACTGGCCAAATGTCGGTGCGCCTCTCAAAGAGGGAAAGGGAGAATGAGGGGGAAATATGTTTGTCAGGATGATTTACCCTTTTGTCAAGATGGAGGTTCTTACCAAAATTGAGGTCTGCGGCAGTCTCTGGGTATACGCTGTTACAATGGTTATAAACCCCAATTAGCCTGTCTCCCGTATGTCTGCGAGACTCTTGCTTAGAAAAGGATCGTAAAACCATAAACCAGTCCCTCGCTGAGCTTCAAAGACATTCCAGATAAGCTGTAAAACAGACATCACATTCAAAATCCATTTTCCCCTATGATTACATATCTTGGAATATGGAAGACTTGCATAAAAACCAGGCATATATTCAGATCGGTCACTTTAATACAAGTCGCTACTAAATGCACCGAGGGTAAGTTATGGACCATGATATCAACTGGGAGGGTTTTTGGTTCTAGCTTGGGTCTCTGCCCCAACACCCTCCCCAAATGAGGTGATTGGGTCTCTGCTTCAAGGAGACACCCTGCTGAGTTCCTAGAAAAGCTGTTATGCTTGGAGCTAAGCTAAGCTAAACTGAGTTGAGCTAAATTGAAGAATTCTCCCTTTTAACATTGGAACCAATTTTGGGAGATAAAGGCCCTTTTGCTCAGAAAACTTGAAAGCTGCTTAACACAGGACCTTTGGCAAGTACTTTATCTCTCTAAACTTCTTTCTGTTATGTCTTTGCTGTGTTATTGCTCTCTGTATATTTATATATTGGTTACATCTTTTTCTGTAAATATTTTTATTGCACCCTTTTGACCTTTTAGTAATAAATCTTACTTTCTGAAAGTGTTGAACTGTTTCTAAAGCTTTTTAATGCAAACTAAGAATCCCTGCCTCTGATGAGCGCTACTGTGTGTGTTTAAACCTCTATATATCCCTGCCTGCGGTGACAGTGGTATACGAACGATAATTCAAACATCATAGTGTTATTGCTGATATTGCCGAGTTTCCTCTTTCTCTGTACAAAAAGGAGGTGGTGGCAGTGTGAAGGGTTAATTGCGTAATTAACCTGACCCAGTAACAATCGCTCTCAGGCTGCAGGCACACAGATTGTGGTCCATTAAAATATTTGTGCATGGTGCAGCTGGGCGTGGCATTGTTATGCACATGACAGCGCAGTTTTAGATTGGCTAGTCCTTTGGTCATGAGTTTGGTGAGAAGGGCTGGGGTCTGACGCCGCGATCGTCACAACCCCTGCTCTACCTTTTGCTCACATGCAAATAGGTGATGTATTGTGAATATATCACATACTTGCACACCTTTCCATACATCTTCCACGTTTCATGCACTCAGCACTTCCCATGCAGGGGCCACAGTGCTGCAGACGCCTGTCTCTTTCATAGAGACCTCAAAGCAAGGCCCCTTGCACAGGGGCGTTATAATTTATTGATGCTCAGGAACTTGTGACACCTGCGTGCAAGGGGTCAAAAACTGTGTGTAAAGACCTGAGTAATGTTGGGTATAAGTGAATAAAGGTGTGTAAGTGTATAGATGAGTATAGACTAGGGTGGCCACCTCATCCCTTTAAAACACTCTGTGGCTGAATAACCACTTGCCTACCGGGCACTTATACGCCCTTCTTTACCAGGCCAATTTTCAGCTTTCAGAGCTGTCGCACTTTGAATGACAATTGCGCAGTCATGCAACATTGTACTTATATGAAATTTTTATAATTTTGTTCACACAAATAGAGCTTTCTTTTGGTGGTATTTACTCACCACTAGGTGTTTTATTTTTTGCGCTATAAAGAAAAAAATAGCAAAACATTTGAAAAAAAAAGTTTTTCTTTGTTTCTATTATAAAATTTTGCAAACAGCTAATTTTTCTCCTTCACTGATGTGCGTTGATGAGGCTGCACTGATAGGCGGCACTGATGGGCACTGATAGGTGACACTGATGGGCACTGATAGGCTGCACTGATGAGGTGGCATGGATAGGCGGCACTGATGGGCACTGATAGGCGGCACTGATGAGCTGGCACTGATGAGACAGCACTGATAGGCGGCACTGATGGGCACTGACCGGAGGCACTGCTGGGCACTGACTGGCGGCACTTCTGGGCATTGATGGGTGGCATTGCTGGGCGGCACTGATGGGTGGCACTGCTGGGGTGCACTGATGGGCACTGCTGGGTGGCACTGATGGGCACAGGTGGGTGGCATTGCTGGGCACTTGCTGAGCACCGATCATCAGAGCACTGATCATCAGTGCCCTGATGATCGGTGCCAATCTCTCCTCTTACAACTGCTGGTTCTTGGCAGTACTTTCCTCACGCTGTGACAGCGTGTGGAAAGTGCAGCCGATAACCGGCAATTGCATTTCCCAGTGATCAGTGTGTCATTGGACACGGCTGATCACATGGTAAAAGACCGCGGTGATTGGCCTTTTACCACATCACATGAGCAGCTGTGTCCGTAGGACACAGCGATCATGGAGATCACCGGGTGTGCGCAGGAGAGCGCATTCTGAGAGGACGTCATATGAAGCTGTCATTTGGCTATCTGCGGTCGGCAAGTGGTTAAGGTGATAATTAAACTCAATTGGTGCCTTATTTGCATTAAATTAGCCTCAGAACCTGTATAATTAATATGTGTTTAGATTTAAAGGGATGAGGTTACGACCCTAGTATAGACTAGCCTTTTTCAACAAGGGTGTCCTCAGGTGTCTTCATGGGTTCCTTGGCAAAATACCAAAAAAATGTATAGAAGTCAGCAGGTGTATCAGGCCTGCCTTTTAGTTACACAAAACCACAGGCTTTCATGCACCATTGCAACCTTCTAGCTGCCGGCATCCTAACAGCCAACAATGCTATCAGGTGATAAGGAGGATGTCAGGCACCTGCACCACATCCTTGTTTGCCCCTCTCTGTCTCCTCTGGGGTCATATTAGCTGAGGGAGAAGAGAAACAATAGAATACTAGTCAGTACCAGTGTGCAAAGGTGTGTTTGCTTTATAAGACTAAATCACCTCTAATGTTGGGTGTCCTACATGTGTGGATGTTGCTGCATTATGGAAAAATATTTGTTTAGTTTTTTACATATTAGAATGGGATGCCTCGAGATTGTGCAGAATTTTAGTTTCCAATGGTTTTTAATAAATAGTTTTTACAACAACAATAACGGGTAGTACCAGCAAATAGTGTTCCATCAGACATATAAACATAAGGCGCTAGAAACAATAAATTGTACCATGAACAACTGCTGGTTTAAGAAAAAACGCTTAGTACCGCTAAGAGAAGAGCAGGTGATTTTCGCCTCGTCAATATATAAAACAAAACAATACAGAACAAAGGAAAAGAAAAGAGAAAGCAAAGCAAAAATTAGAAGAAAGGGTCAGGATAGGAGACATTAAGGCACATATATATATATATTGAATCCATGGATTCCATACGCTATCAAATTTCTTCTATGTATTTTGCAGGATACATGTGAGCTTGTCATTGACCATAATCCAGTTTAATTTCATTTTAACATAATCAAGTGGAATAGCCAAATTCTTCCAATATCTAGCTATGGTGATTCTCGCTGCCAGAAACATGTAAGAGATCAGTTTACGGGATTTGTTGGGAACATTATCAGGGAATTTATGAAAGAGCGCTATCTCCGGGGATCTGTGAATATTTAGTCCTGTCACTGAGTTTACCAAATTAAACATGCGAATCCAAAATCTAATTGCAAGAGGACACTGCCACCAGATGTGATACATAGATCCCACCCTGCCACAGCGCCGAAAACCCATCGCATAAGCAGACAGATGCATCCTCACAATCAGAATGGGCACCAAAAAGGGTGCTTTGACTTAAAAAAAGGTTGAGAAACATTGGTATAGATCAGGGGTGGGCAACTGTGGCCCTCCAGCTGTTGTAGAACTACAAGTCCCATGAGGAATTGCAAAACTGACAGTTACAAGCATGACTCTCAAAGGCAGAGGAATGATGGGACTTGTAGTTCACCAACAGCTGGAGGGCCACAGTTGCCCACCCCTGGTATAGATGAGTAAAATTCTTCTTCGTCACCAGTATTGTGGCCCCTTGCACACAAGCGTTACAAGTTCCTTAGTAAACATCAGTAAATTATAACGTGCGTGTGCCAGGGGCCCAAACGAGTAAACACGCGCTTGGGCCCCTGATTGCGCCTAAATGAAAAATGTTCTGTTTTTGTTTTACTGCTCTGTACTCAATGCTGTATTACTGATCTTTACTCAGCTGTGTGCATTGTTCAATAGACAACAATGCATCTCATTTCAGATCAGTAAAAAAAATCAGCATGTTCTACCCCGGTGTGCAACAGGCCTAATACAGACCCCCACATTCACATTTACCCACTACAGCTCTGCACCTCCCTCCCCCAACCCTCTTTCCCTCACAGGGACCACAATCCCACAAACCCCCACCCTGCCTCCTTCAAATACAACCACTGAAGTACCCCCCACACTTACCTATAGCTACAATTCCCCCTCCCTTCCCATACAGCCATTGGTGTATTTAGATTTTGTGCTGCCCTAGGCAACACAAAAATCGTCTGCCCCCATGGACATCGACCAACACCAACCCTCCCTTCCCCCTCCCGTGCAGAGAGCCTGACATTGACCAACAACACTCCTGCCCCCCACCTGGGAGAGCCTTCCACTACCCCCCTCCCCCCCGGCTATAGAGAGAAATACACTCCTCTTCATCACCGGACATCCCCGGAAATGAGAGTCAGGCTCTACATACACCATCAAGCAGCCCGTAGCCTCTCTCGGATCCCACCTGGTTCCCATGGAACACGTGTCCCTTCTTTCATCCCTTCTTCTGGGGGGAGGTCCTGCCCCCTAAAAAATGCTGCCCTAGGCAAGTGCCTTGTTTGCCTTGTGATAAATACACCCCTGCATACAGCCTCACACCCTCACCTTGGCCACTGCCAAAACATTTAGGACAGTCCTGCATAAAACCAACACAACTACTGTTCCTTCTAACATTGACCTGAAATGCACTCTAGAAGCCCAAGGTATACCATATGAGCACTCTGATCTTACTGAAAATGGGAATATAACAGAGGAGCATGGAATCATCACTTTATCAAATCACAGACTTTCCGAACCAGAAATAACAGTTCTCTCCAAAGGCCTTACATCCTGACCAACCACCAAACTGGATAGTTTACAGTTATTCTCAGATATGGAGGAATTCTTCAGGAGAGTAAGGGTCAAAGAATACTTTTACAGAAATGGATAGCAATTCTATGACAATGTGACAAAAATAACAGCAACTTCACACCTCCACAAGGATGTAACCCTAAACTGGACATCTATATTAACAGTTTCAGACTGCGAGTTACATGCTTGATATCCACCCAGCAAGAGAAAATTTCATACAATCTGTCACCACTGGAGCAAAGGCTATACCTGATTTATGCAACAATCAGGTCATCACCATCAAACCAGCGGATGAAAGGGGAGCAGTGGTTGTGAAGGATACAAATAAATACATACAAGAAGGCCAGAGACACATGGCAAATGCCAACTACTAAAAACAACTGCAATATGACCCATGATTTCCCTCAATAATTAAAAGACTACCAACCCACCTACATTCAGAACCAATCAGTGCAATTCCGGATAATCCAGAAATTGGGGACTTCAACATGCTGTCCAATATCCACAAGCCAGGAAAATCAGGGAGACCCATCATAACAGGTATGAATACACTTACTGAACAAATCTCAGGCCTTGTAGAAAAAAAAAAAGTAAAACCATTAGTTATAAATACTGCTAGTTTCCTACAAGATACAACTGATTTTCTGAACAAGCTCAATAATATACAGCAATTACCACCAAACACACTTCTAGTCACCATGGATGTATAATCTCTGTATAGTAACATTCCTCACACATTCCTCACAACTGCTGCATGTTACAGATTTGTTCACCCTCACCAAACCACAAATACAGTGCTGAAGATGTTACACAGCTCATTCAATTCATTCTTGCACACAACTACTTCACTTTCAATAATGATATCCATCATCAATGTATGGGTACTGCAATAGGGAGTAAAATGGAATGCCAATATGCAAATTTATTTATGGCTGACCTGGAGGACAGATTCTTTAACAGCATACAACAAAAGCTATATAGATACTATCACTATATCAATGACATTTTCATCATATGAAGAGAAGACCTAATAAAATGTACTCATATTAAAATTTACTCATTGGTTATCATGGTACACCCATAAATGAAACTAAAAATGGACTATTCCAACACACGTCAATTTCCTAGACACCACAGTATACATCAGGGATGACAAGCTGCATACCTCAATATACAGGAAACCCACTGACAGATGCAATTCCAGCTTCTACCACTAGTATGCTAAATGAGCCATCATACACAGTCAGGCCATTAGATACCGCTGTATACAACCCCTGGCAAAAAGTATGGAATCACCACTCTTGGAAAATGTTCATTCAATTGTTTAAATGTGTAGAAAAAAAAACAATCACAGACATGCCTCAAAACTATTTTCATTTAACATTCCAACCTTCTGGCTTTAAGAACCACTTAAAAAATAAAAAATAAAACTGTAGTCATATGCAACTGTTTTTGCAGATCAAGCAGAGGAAAAAATTATGGAATCACCCTCATATTCCTTCTGTACTGAACTGTATTATAATTGTACTGTCTCCCTTATATTGTAAAGCGCTGCGCAAACTGTTGCCGCTATATAAATCCTGTATAATAATAATAATTCTGAGGAAAATATTATGGAATCACCATGTACTTTGCAGTTCTAAAACAAACATCTTCATCAGATTACATCTACTAAATAGTCTGCTGTGAAAAAAGAGTGCTTGCACACCTTGGTGAGCTGTTGTACCAAGCTGATTGACATGATCCATGGCTCCAACACCAGAGATGTCATTTGAAACAAAGGAGAGGATTATTAACCATTTCAATACCGTGCAATTTTACCCCTTCCTGCCCAGGCTATTTTTCACGTTTCAGCGCTCTCACACTTTGAATGACAATTGCGCGGTCATACAACATTGTACCCAAACTAAAATTTTATCATTTTCTTCACACAACTAGAGCTTTCTTTTGGTGGTATTTAATCACCGCTGGGGTTTTTATTTTTTGCTAAATTAACAAAAAAAGACCAAAAATTTTGAAAAAAAACACATTTTTCTTTGTTTCTGTTATAAAAGTTTACAAATAAATAATTGTTCTTCATAAATTTAGGCCGAGATGTATTCTGCTACATGTCTTTGGTGAAAATAACCCAAATTAGGATGTATTATTTAGTTTGTAGGAAAGTTATAGAGTTCACAAACTATGGGATAGATCTGAATATTGATCAATCCTGAAGTACTGACGACCAATCTAATTTCTTGAGGTCCAAGAATGTCAGAACAGTACAGATATCCCCCAAATGACCACTTTTTGCAGAGTAGACAGTCCGACATACTTCATAAGAGGCATGGCGAGTTTTTTGAAGTTGTATTTTTTTTGTCATAATTTTTCGGAAAATGAAAAAATGAAAAAAAATTATTTTCACTATTTTTTTTTTACATACTGTCACCTGTGCAGTACAGCATCATCATATAACTGGCATGGCGGTGAACAGGGACACTGACTGGTGACAGTATGAAAAAAAAAATATATATATATTTTTTAAATTTTTTTATTATTTTTAATTTTTTATTCCTTTTTTTATTTTTTTTAAAGATTTTTTTTCATATTTTACTATGACCAAAGTAGTACAATGTTACCATAGTAACATTGTACTACTTTGGGGAAGTGATCAGTATTTTTTTTTACACAATTTGCTTATAGCAAAGAATTACTTTGCAAATAAGCAAGCATTTACCTGAATGAAATCGATTCATTCAGCTTTTTTTTTTTTTTGTGCTTAGCTATGATTTGGTCACAGCTAATCACATGTGCATGTGATTAGCTGTGACCATTCACAGCTAGGCACTAGTATACAATGGATGGCATGAATGAAGCCATCCATTGTATACAACTGTCATGTGACCTGCTGTGATTGGTCACAGCAGGTCACATGGTACCTGCAACAGGGGCCGGTACTCAGATCTGTCATCGACCGTGTCCGAGGTACGCGGCCGGTGACAGATCGCGCTGCTGCGCCGCTCTGCATTAGCGCAAACTGCGCATGTGCGGGAGCACGCCAAATGGCGTGCACCCGGAATACATTTGAAGCCGCCAAACGGCCATTGGCCGGGCGGCTAATGGTTAAACTTCTTCAAGAAGGTAAATCATCACGGAATGTTGCAAAAGATGTTGGTTGTTCCCAGTCAGTTGTGTCTAAAATCTGGACCAAGTACAACTCAAATAGGAAGGTTGTAAAAGGGAAGCGTACTGGTAGACCAGGGAAGACTTCAAAGTGTCAAGACAAAAAACTTAAAGCAATATGCCTTGAAAACAGAAAATGTACAACAAAACAAATGGGCAGAAACTGGAGTCAATGTCTGTGACCGAACTGTAAGACATCACCTAAAGGAAATGGGATTAACATACAGAAAGGTCCAAAGAAAATCATCAACACCTAAACAGAAAAAACAAGGTCACAGAAGGCTAAAAAAAAAAAAACAATCACGGACTGTGGATGACTAGATGAAAGTGATATTCAGTGATGAATCACCAATCTCTATTGGGCAGGGTGATGATGCTGGAACTTTTGTTTGGTACCGTTCCAATGAAATGTATAAAGACGACTGCCTGAAGAAAACATGCAAATTTCCACAATCATTGATGATATGGGGTTGCATGTCAGGTAAGGCATGTTAGGTAAACGGGGGAGATGACAATCATTAAATCTTCTACAAATGCACAAGTTTATATTGAGATTTTGGACACTTTTCTTATTCCATCGATTAAAAGGATGTTTGGTGATGATGACATAATTTTTCAGGATAATAATGCATCTTGCCATAGGGCATAAGCCATGAAAACTTTCCTTCAAGAAAGACATATGATGTAAATGGCATGGCCTGCAAATAGTCTAGACCTCAATCCAATTGAAAATCTATGGTGGAAATGAAAGAAAATGGTCCATGGTAAGGCTCCAACCTGCAAAGCTGATCTGGCAACTGAAAGAAGAGAAAGATGGAGCCAGATTGATGAAGAATACTGTTTGTTGATCATTAAATCCATGCCTCAGAGAATTCAAGCTGTTATAAAAGTCAGAGGTGGTGCAACAAAGTACTCTAGTGGTTTTTTCATGATTCCATAATATTTTCCTCAGAATTGAGTGATTCCATATTTTTTTCCTCTGCTAGATCTACAAAAACAGTAGTGACTACAGTTTTCTTTCTTTTTTATTTTTTTAAGTGTTTCTTAAAGCCAGAAGGTTGGAATGTTAAGTGAAAATAGTTTTGAGCCATGTCTGTATTGTTTGTTTCTCTACACAAACAATTGAATGCACATTTTCCAAGAGTGGTGATTCCATACTTTTTTCCAGGGGTTGTATGCTCAGACCCAGGAGACAGAAATAAACATCTCAGAACATTAGCAGACTCCTTCCATAAGAAAGGGTACAAGAGCAAAATCATCAATACCAGTATAAACACGGCCCTGAAAACCCAAAGAGAACATCTCCTCCAATACAAAGAGGAAAAAGCAAATAGTCATGTACCTCTAGTAACAACATATAATCCTAGATTTCTTTTCCATTAGAAGGGATAAGAAAGAAAAGGATGTACAATCCATCATAACGGGATAAAACATTATAAGAAAGATTTCAACAACACCCAATGCTGGCTTTCGGCGAACCACCCAACCTCAGACAGAAACCAATCAGCAGGAAACTTAATTCTGCCAATGAATTCACAAATTAAGAAAAGAACTATGCAACCAAATCAATCCATCAAAAAGTGTCACACACACAAAAGGAACCTCAATATGACAGGATTATAAAGCTGCACCTCCAGAAATATTGTGTATCTCATCCGATGCAAAAATGTAGTCAAAGATCTTGGTGAAACAGGACAAACATTAAGGACGAATTAATTTGCACAGACTCACAAGGAATATAAGGAAGATGATTTCTGCACACCTGTCAGACATCATTTCTAACAACCAGGCCACATTATGGGAGACTTGAATGTTTTGGTTGCTATAGGGAGCTTTAAATCTACTTAGGAAAGGAAAACGTTTGAACTAAGAATAATAATTCTATTTGACACAAAAATAATGGTCTAAATGTAGACCTCGGCGTCCTTAATCACTATTCAACATTTTTATGGCTATTCTAATCTCTGTGACTTTCCCCGCCTCCAATACCATAGGCCTCTCCCTGCCTTATCTCACCAGCTATCCAAGTTGTGTGCTTTTTTCTTAGAGATTGTCTTGTTAACACTCTGTTAAAATTTTATGCATTAGTACTGCTTGGACCTTGATGAAGGGGACATACCCTGAAAGCTTTTCCTGAAAAATTGTATGTTAATGCAAATTAAAAAAAGCACAAACGGCACTGAATTGTTTCTGTCACAAGTGCACTAATATGGCTACAATCACCTCAAGCAAGGTTTAGTGAAGAAAGAGTTAAGTGCTGGCATAGGAGAAGTGGCACCAGGAAGTTTTGGGAAAGGGGATGGAGTGTTGGAGTCAGGTCCTACCCCGAAGCGATGAGGGTATGTGCAGTAAACCCCTCCAGGGCTCTAAAGTACAGAGCTGGGGCTCACCAAGTTTACTAGACTCCCTAGATAGGGAATTTTTCAATGGTTTGTTTTATGTAGTTGGGGTAGATAGGTTTAGTTAGTTATGTTGCCTTTCTCTCTCTTTTATTCCAGGGATATTTTCAAGATCTGAAAATGGTCGTTGAGTATAGTAGTATAGATACTAGGATATATAGTTGGTTGGCTGAGGATCCCAGAGGTGGTGTGACAAATCTAAGTTGTGCTGTTCATGTGCTTTTGGCTGTTCTGGGTTCTGCTGGTACAGGCTCAACTACTTCCCCCTGCATCCCACTGAATTATGGGATATAGTGATTGGGGGAGTCTGACCCTGGCACACATATTCATGCACTATCAGCCAATCCCTGGTCAGGAGAGTGAGTTACCATTAGGGTAACTGCTGAGAGGGGTAGAAATGGGCTGGGGCCTAGAACAGCACTCTCTTGTTCCTGGGAGAGTAAGACCTAGCTTGAGGGCTGCTGCATTGAAAAAATTATTTTGAGGTCCCAGTTCCAGTTAGAGCTGGGACATCTTTGTCCAGATTATCCTGAAAGAGTGCAGAAAGGTCTACAGGGTAGCCGGGCCACAACCACCAAGTACAGATACTGGCTGGTACTACAGGAGGCATTACAGTTCCCAGGGCACAGTGAGTACTAGCCTTAAAGATCCTAGATAACTTCCTTGCTAACTTTGTCAGAGATCATTACAGTTTACTCAGGACTGTTATGAAGTTTTTGCATTGACGTTCATTTAATCTTCACACTCAAGATGATGGTTACAACCCGAAGGAGCAGATCAGCTTCAGTGTCCTCTGTTGCAATTGTTCTACTTCTTTTTTGGAGTATCCCCATCCAAGTTAAACCAGCAAATGAACTGCAAAAAGACATACACCGCTTGTTTTCTGGCTTGGGTTACTGTGAACTATCTTGTTCCTGGCTGCCATATGCCTATTAGAAAATGGAACATGGGATCAGCCAACTCAGTCTGGGGTCTGTGTTACATCTTTATCATACATTATAGGGCACAGGAAGGTATTCAGGTCGCTGTGTGAAGAAGCCATTCTCTTGACCCTGGATACTGACAATTGAGGAAGTCCACCTCTCAATTTGTTATGCCTGAAAAAGGGCCGGTATGCAAAGTCTTTGTAGCACCCTCCTAGTTTAGAGCAGACCCCTAAATAAATTTAGTTTAGCTAATGTGAGAGAGCCAAGAGGAGGCTGTGGGAGTGAGCCCAAGTTGTCCAGAGGTGGTGTGAGTCTACATCTCCCTCAGTAGGAAGAGCCTGGTGGATATCAGCAGGAGGCAATCAATGATCCTGTGGCTATGTGAGTTCAATACCCCAGTGCTGCATAGTGTGACAGTGTGGTGGTTTGAAGCTATGAAAGGAGTCAAACTATAGATCTAGTGGGACATTTCTTTTGCAAGTGGCAAACCTATGGCACGCGTGCCGCAGTGGCCACACAGAGCCCTCTCTGTTGGCACATGAGTCAAGTCGCCCCAGGAACCAAGCTAATAGCATACATAGGGTCCATGCACATGCTAGGAAAGGAATAGTGGCATTAGTCGAGACTCATTAGCGGCAACTTGTCCGAGCTTTTGCATGGCCGGTCAGTGTACTGCCAAGGATATATATATTGGATTGGCTGTGAGTTTTAATACATGTGTTTTTAATAAGACAAGATTTCAGCTTGTGCTGGTGATCCGTGGAACTTTGCCCCCTTGTGGTGTTGGTCAGTGGAACTTTGTCCCCTTGTGCTGGTAGTCAGTGGAACTTTGCCCCCTTGTACTGGTGGTCAGTGGAAGTTTGCTCCCTTGTGCTGGTGGTCATTGGAACTTTGCCCCCTTGTGCTGGTGGTCAGTGGAAGCTCCGTTATTGTGGTTTTCTTTTAAGACAAAAGATGTTAATGTATAGGTTGTTTTTTCTAAACTAAAACCTTAGTATTCAGGTTTAATTGCAGTGTTGTCATGTACTTGAGCCAGAAGTTCACTCTGACTGAAAAACATTATTCCATATTGTGGAAGGGGAGTGTCTGGCAATAAAGTGGGCTTTAGAGACACTCCTCTACTACTTGTTGGACTGACCCTTCAAGCTTGTGTCAGGCTATTCCCCCCTTATGCGTATGACACAAAATAAAGTCCTCAGAATCATCCAATGTTTTTTTTTTTTTGCTCTTTTCAGGGGACTTTGTTTTTCTTTTTTTTTCTTGTCATAAAATGTGTTTGTGATTTTATTTACTTTTGCCATTTCTTTAAAAAAAGAGTAGGGGTTCAAATGTGTGCAAACTAAACCCCTGTTTTTAACGTGAACTGTTAGACAGGACAATTCAGTTTGTTGCAGGCTGGTTGGTAAGTTGAGCTGGGAATTTTTCTTTGTTGTTGTTTGACATGCGTCTCCCTTCCATGTGCTCCTTGTGTGAAGGCCAGTTATAGGCTGGGGCAGTTGCCGTTTGTTTGTACCATTGGTTAATTGGTGAGGGGGTGCACTGAACACCTTTGCGCCCCTGTTTTTTTAAGGGGGAGTGGGCTCCCTACAGCCATACCTGCCCTCAATCTATCTGTAGCGGGGTTGATGGGACCCCCTCCCTTTTCCTCTTGCGCTGCAGCATGGAAGAGCGGCACTTACTAGGATCGCCACACCCTCTGCCCCTCCCTACTGGTCACAGCAGGGGACCAATCAATGGTGACTAAGGGAACATTGTGGGACATGTAGTCCCAAAGATAGATGGCTCCATGTTAATTAATGGGAGGCAAACCACAGCACCCAGGATTCTTAGGGAAAAAGCCCGGAAGAGAATGGCGTGGCAAAATGCATCGGAGACAGACAGGCTGCCAGGGAGAGAGAAAGGATTGCTGACCACTAACCTGGACATCTTGTTCAGCAAGGCAGTCTTCCAGCAGGTGACCCAGAGCAGGTGGACTGGACAGAATGCTGCACATGAAGCCGTAGAACCTGATTATCAATGCAACACCAAAAGTGCCCAGCAGTGCTGCCCATCAGTACCCAGCAGTGCTGCCCATCAGTGCCCAGCAGTGCTGACCATCAGTGCCCAACAGTGCTGCCCATTAGTTCCCAACAATGCTGCCCAGCAGTACTGTGAATCTGTGCCCATTAGTGCCACCAGTCAGTGCGCTTCAGTGCAGCCTCATCAATGCATAATCAAAGAAGAAGAAAAATTACCTGTTTGCAAAATTTTATAATAGAATCAAAGAAACCAGTGGTGATTAAATACCACCAAAAGAAAGCTCTATTTGGGTACCCTCCCCTAGCATTAGGAGCCCAGCAAAGTCCTGACCCAGGAGGGAATCCAACTCTGACCAGCTGTCAGAACCATGCATGGAAATCAGTGCTCAGGAGAGATCAGACTCGAGTGCATGTCGCCCTGGTCTATTCACCTCCCTCCCTACAACAGGTCAGCCAGTCACAGATACTGTGTTGAAAGACATGTTATCACTACATTCTTCCCTTTAGTCTGATATGCTAGCATGCTTTCATAAGTACACAGCAGAGGTCCAAGATTTGGGAGAGAAGGTCAACCACCTAGAAGATAGCGTGAGCACCTGTGTATCCTCATATAATGGCCTGATAGATGTGCATGAAAAACATGGTGATGACATTGCCTAGTTAAAATCTAAAGTAGCGGACCTGGAAGACCGCTGCAGACGTAAAAACTTGAAACTTAGAGGTATTTCGGAGTTGGTTCAATCATCCCAATTACCTTATTGTGTGTGGGATCTTTTTCAAGCGATTGTTCCATCTCTAATCTCTGAGGACCTCACTATCGATAGAATTCACAGAATTCCTAAATGTCCTTCTTACCAAAAGAGGTTACCAGAGATGTTCTTAAGCAAATACACTATTACCAAGTCAAGGAACACATTCTATCCGCATTCCACAAAAAAGAACAACTACCAGAAAAAGCTATTTCACTCCAGGTACTGCCAGATCTCTCAGCGCATACTCTACAGCAGCGCAAGAACCTGCCGTCTATAACTAAGCCTTTAGGCAACCATGATATACCATATTAGTGGAAATATTCAGCTACATTGAAAAATATTTGTGATGGCTCACCTACCTTTATTAAATATGTGGAAGATGGCATTCACCTACTTAAATCTTGGAACATTATTCCAGAAATTCCACCCGATCGAGACCCTAGACACTCACCTTCTAAATCCCAACCGGAATGGCGGAAAACTTCATACAAAAATTCTTCTAAACAGCTACCCATGATGGGCCACAACACCTAAAGTCAGTTATACCACTTGAATGGCTTCTCTTGAATGTGCTGTTTGTTGATTTAAAATTTTACAGTTTTCATAATACCCCAGTAAGATAGCAGTGATACTGCTGCTGGTTCCTCATGGAACCTTCTCTTTTTAGGTTTTCAATGTTGTCCCTCTTAGGGGAGGACTCTGCTTACACTCCCCGTTTAGTTGCTAAACCTTCACTTTTTTGCACCTGGTCTCTACAAGGTATCTACCATGTTATTTCCTCTGGATTGCAAGATGTATCACCTCTTTTTTTGGCCCATATATACAATCATATGCTTTTCTCTTATATATGCCCACTACTTCATTTGGCTACATTGGTATGTGTCAATGCTAAAGCTACTGGTCTTCTGTTGGAATGACACTTAAACTCCTCTCGATCAATGCCCAAGGCCTCCACCATCCGGCCAAGAGATTTTAATTGTGGAAAGAAGCCACAAGATCCAATGCAGATATTGCCATAGCTGAAGAAACCCACTTTCAAGACTCAGCAGTCCCAAGATGCCAACACAAAGACTTCCCACATGTCTTTTTTGCCAACTTCTCCTCAAAAAAGCGTGGAGTTCTCATGGCTGGAAGTCAGTATCCTTTACCTTATATTCATCTATTATTGATGAGGGTGGACAGTATATTATTTTGGAATGTGATGTAAATGGTAATAGATATACTATTGTTGGGGTATATGCTCCGAATTCCCATCAAGGGATATTCTTTCGCAAACTTTTCAGTCGTGTGAACAAGGTTAAAAGTGGTGGCCTCATAGTATGTGGTGATCTCAATTCGGTCGTAGACCCACAACTAGATTCTTCCTCATCCTCTAATCAAAGATTCCGCTCTTATACATTATACTCTCTTTTACATTCAGAGGATATGTATAATGTCTGATGATGCCAACATGCTTTGGAGAGAGATTACACATACTATTCGCCACGCTGCAACTCGTATTCATGCATTGATACATTTTTAGTCGACAAATGGTTGTTGCAGAGTTTCCTCCTCTAATACTGATGACATCACGTAATCAGACCATGCGGCTGTCTCCATAACGATATCAGAAGCAAACTCTTGTCACCCCATTTGCTTATGGTGATGAAATAACAGACTTCTCAAAGAACCTAAAACTAACGATATACCATACTTAGTCAACAGCTCTGTGATTATTTTTGTTTTAAACTCACACAAGAAAAGCATAAATCTGCTAAAATACAACAAATACTGTCCTCCATTCATTCCCTAGACACCCAAAATAAAGTCACTCCAAATACGAATATGGCGCATATGTTTACTAGTCTAAGAATGGAACTACGTGCACTTCTTACTGATAACCATGACTGGCTACTCAGTCAATTTAAACTTAAGTATTATGCTCATCATAATAGAGCGGGGAAATTTTTGGCATCCCGTATAAAATCACAAAGGGCCAAATCTAAAATTCCCTATTTGTTTCTATGTCACTAAACAAAAACGGCATAATCCCCAGCATATTGCAGATACATTTGCAGATTATTATGCCTTGCTGTATAATCTTCAAACAGATTCTACCACATCTCAGCCATCTTCAACTTCTCTCGTTATCAACATCTGATCTGATCGATCAACCAACCAACCCTTTTCCAATAAAGAGATACTCCATGTTCTTAAATCCCTGGGCCCTGATGGGTTCTCAAATGAATGTTATCAGATTTTTGGAGAACACATGGCTCCTCACCTAACCACGTTATTTAATGCAGCAGCTGAACGATCCTCTTTCCCCTCAGAGATGTTGAAGGTGCATATTGTGACTCTTCTTAAACTCGGAAAGGAACTCAACTCTCCAGATAATTTTAGAACCATTTCTCTTCTCAATTCGGATATAAAACTTTCTGGAAAGATTATAGCCTTCCGCTTGTCAGCATTTTTGCCTAAATTGATCAAACATGATCAAATGGGGTTTATAGCCGGTAAACAAACCTGAGATGCCACTAAGAGACTCATGAATATTATTCACTATGCAGGACAGGGTCGAGCGTATAAATGTATATTGCAGATGGAACTGCCTCCTTTGTGTAGGAACTCTCAGATCTAGCTGGGTACATGTAACTACTCCTACAAGGATGGGTTGTATTCACAAATACCCATAACCTAGTCAACAACAGGTCGGTTGACTGCTTTCAAAATGCTTATCCTCCCCCAAATGATTTATTTATTTAGAACCCTACATATTCCCACTCTATGTTCGCACCTATCCCTATTATCCACAATGCTTAAAAAATTTATAAGGCAGGGAAAAAAATCCAGATACTCACATTCTTCTCACAAAACACAGGAGAGTGGGAGGCATGGGGATGGTAGATATCTTCGATTACCACACAACAACTCGTTCTGACCAATTGAAATATTGGTTTTCTAGCAACAAGACTCCACTATGGGTTGATATCGAAAAACCCCTTTACGAAAACCGCTACACTAGGCCACTTGCTCTTAGCAGACTTTTAGAGACTGATCCCCATAGATGACTTTCCCATTACCACCAAAGCATCTATTCTGGCTTGGAGAACATTAATCAAATCCACTCATCCTCCCTTACATGCTGACATTGTACGATTTCCCATTCACATAATGGAAATTTTAATCCCGAACATACGAACACACAACTGGGAGAAATATGGTATTACCTGAGCTCAGGAACTGCTCACAGATGGAAACCCTGACACTCCTGAAACCATAATAAATAAATTTAAATGACCACGGACAACATATTTTATATTATTATGTATTAGATACTTTTTGCTATCTCATCTTCTACCTAGGATTTATCTACACCCTAAAGTGTGGTGTTTCTTAACATGCCCAGAGAAACCATCAAGAGGAATATCTCTAATCTACAATCTACTTCACAACAAATCTGAATTTATAAAAAATAACTCTATGCTCAAATGGGAAATGGATCTCAATGTGACCTTCACCATTTCTCAGTGGCAATATACCATAAAATACACGTATAATATTATAATTGGCCTTAAAATTAAACACAAGATGGTATCTTACACCTTACAAGTTGGCTCGCATATATCCTGAGTGCTCTTCCCTCTGCTGGAGAGGTTATGGCTCTACGGGCAATTTGTTTCATGTAATGTGTAAATAAAAAAGTATTTGCAGCTTCTGGCGAAGAATATTTCAAATCCTGTCAGGCATATCAGGTATACTTACTCCCCCTAATCCAGGTCTGGCTATATTGAACCTTGGAACAGATAACTTCCCCTTTTATTGCCGCAAAATTATTGCTAACCTCCTGTTATCCTCTAAATTAACCATTACAAGACATTGGAAAAAGAAACTGGCCACTAATCCATCAGAAGTTTTTTATACTACTCAACAACATTACTCAAATGAAAGATTACTAGCTATCCAATCTGACACATTACCTGCATTTGAGAAAGCCTGGAAACCTTGGCTTACATGGTTTAATACCTGATTTTGGTTTTGAATATTACACTTGCTGGACAACTGGACATGGAGGCACTCACTGAAGAAGAGGAGCCTGGAGAGCAGGAGGACGGGGGCTGCTGTGTGCAAAACTATTGCACAGAGCAGGTAAGTATGATTTGTTTGTTATTTTAATTAAAAAAAGGAAGCTTTTATGTCCCTTTAAATTATTATGACCACATTTGTGTTTTGCCTGTCAATCATTAACTGAACATCAATTATACTTTGCCTCCAAAATAGTTTTTATTTATATTTTTCAATGGCATTAAGTCAATCACAGCTCAAACTCATATTTATACATTTTTAATTTATATGTGATGTTTTATGTGTCTAAACTAGTGTTTCTCAACCATTTTCCAGTCAGAGTGCCCTTGAAAATTATTTACATTCTTGAGGCACCCTAGTTAAGGGTTGGTTCACACTACTGCATGTCGGGGAATGTGCACAAAATCGCGTACATTCCCAACGTACACACAAATGCACTGCTTTTTAGCAGATGCACAAGGGTGCAATTAATTCCTTAAGTTACCCCCATGCAGTGCATTTCCGGCGTGGCGCAATTAAAAAAAAAAAAAAAAGGTTCTGGGACTAGGGCTAGTTCACACCAGAACGCAGTATAGGAAAGCACTCTGCATGTATTTCGCACACTGCAGGTGATTGCATTGTCCTTGTGATTTGCATGTAGGGGCCAATGCACTGTTAACGGCATCCCAAACACAGATCGCAAATGTGTTTTAAGGCACCAGACTGTATTCAAATGCATGGGCTAGAAAATCCTACTGCTTGTTCACCTCTCTGCTAACCTCTGCATCCAAATCCCACCCTGCCCACCCTTGGACCTCAATCCCCCTCTAATCTCTGCACCCCAGAACCCTTCTACTCACCTCTGCACTGCAACCCTCCTTTCTTCTCACCTTGGTTCCCCGAACCCCCTCTCTGCTCACCTTCGTATCCCAAAACTCTGTCTCTGCTTCTCTGCTCACCTCTGTACCCTAACCCCACCCCTCTGTTTATCTCCATAGCCCCCCCTCTGCTCACCTCTGCACCGCAACCCCCCCCACTCAACTCCACACCACAAAACCACCCTCGATCACACCCCAACCCCTCTCTTCTCACCTCCACACCCCTAATCCCATTCTGCTCACCTCCACACCCAAAAACCCCCTCTCTGCTCACCTTCACACCCCAAACCCTCTCTGCTCACCTCCACACCCCAAACCCCTCTTTTCTCATCTCCACACCCCCCTCCCTGCTCACCTCCACACCCCAACCCCTCTCTGCTCACCTCCACACCCCCTCCCTGCTCACCTCCACACCCCAACCCCTCTCTGCTCACCTCCACACCCCAACCCATCTCTGCTCACCTCCACACCCCCCTTCCTGCTCACCTCCACACCCCAACCCCTCTCTGCTCACCTCCACACCCCAACCCCTCTCTGCTCACCTCTATACCCCAACCCCTCTCTGCTCACCTCTAACCTCCCTCCCTGCTCACCTCCACACCCCAACCCCATTCTGTTCACCTCCACACCCCAACCCATCTCTGCTCACTTCCACGCCCCCCTCTCTGCTCACCTCCATGCCCAAACCCCTCTCTGCTCACTTCCACATCACTATCTCTTCTCACCTACACACCACAAAACCCCCTGTTAGCACTCCTATGTACACCACTCTCCCTGCTAAAAGCTACAAACTAACCTCCACCCTCCCTTTTCCCCTCTGCGACTTGCTTTCCATTTACTAGAGCCTTGGGTCAGACCGTTCTTCTATTGTAATCCACACAGTGGTGGGCGGTGCTGGTTGGGTACTGTCCTGTAGGGGAAGGCATAGAGCTCAGGATTCAGAAAGCTGCCTACCCCTGCCACTGCTTTGCACTGCACTGTGCTGAGCGAGCGCTTGCTCTTGTAATATTTGTCAGAGCAGGAGTTCGGTCGGATATGACAGCTTTTCCAAGCATGATGCCACGGCACCCCTGACGACCTCAGGCAGCACCCTGGGGTGCACGGCACCCCGGTTGAGAAGTGCTGGTCTTAACTTTGAAGTGGCTTATTACTTTCTTTTTCAAATAAGTACCCATATTGAAATGTACTGTAGGTTGTACTTACAGACCTCACAGGCATTAAATTTATTCAATTATTAAATACACTTTAAACAACTGCAGTTTAGCAGTCCCTAAATGTGGTGGCTTCATTTATTTTCTTTTTCTCAAGCTTTTTTTCACATTTTAATCTGGTGATCTAACCTGTTACACAGTTTAG
The DNA here is from genome assembly GCF_062004578.1 of Staurois parvus. Classification (NCBI taxonomy): domain Eukaryota; kingdom Metazoa; phylum Chordata; class Amphibia; order Anura; family Ranidae; genus Staurois; species Staurois parvus. The sequence continues at coordinate 3,442,908 of NW_028318110.1, read as the reverse complement.
GATCTATTTATAAAAACATTACAAAACTATTTGTCCAGAGAAACTGCATGTACATGTAGCCAGGTGCTGTGCTACAGCAATATGGATGAGATTTTTATTCTTCTCTCCCTCTACTGAGATACTGATGTTATGCTGCACTATTCTCCTCCGGCCAGCAGGGGGAAAGCTAAAGCCAAACATGCCTAGAAACTTCTAATTAGAGCGCTGAGAATCCTGGGAGTTGTAGTTTGAGAAGCCAGCCATATAATGGGATGATCGGATTCCTTACACTGCAGATCCCGATAGGCACTGTGCAGTAGGAGGAGTAGAGAGATGATTTTTATTAAGCTCCCTGTGAAAGTTCTGCCTCTTGGCACCGAGGGAGCTAGAGAGATAGCACCTCTGTCTGGATATTTGCCTGCCAGCGGGAGACCATACCAGCAGAGATTTGAACCTGAAACTGGGAATGGGACAGAGTAGCACTGCCAACATTACAGCACCTGCCCCACTGCTGCAGGGAGACTGGACCGTCCACTCACTCTCTGCCTCCCACCACTGATCACCAGAGGCTTTTGGGGAGAGACCAAGGGGACCCCCTTCTACAGTGAGAGGTCACCACAGCATCTCGGGCTGGTGATAGGGCTATTCACCCAATACTGATACTGCTAGCATAGACAGATCCACTGAGAGAAAGGCACCAATTGTGTCCGATCCATACTGCACCCATACATCAGTCTATACTGCACTTATTCCAAACCTAGACTGCACTTACACCAACTCTATACCACATTATAGCGATCCATTACTGCATCTGAACATCTACCTTGCACCTGTGCTGAGACTATACTGTACCTATACTGTACTTATACTGCATGCAGGTTAACTGGGATGTTGTTAAGTGCATCAACGCTCTTAAAGGGTCCCAACGATAGTCGGCAGTAGAACATCTCAAAGTACTGTCTGAAGAGAGATCCACAATGCATTGATTTTTAGAGAGTGGTGCAGGCATAGCTGACAGGCATTCAGGAGGCGATACAGGCACCTCCGTTATGCCTTTTTTTGGCAGCCAAACAGTTTTTTGTGGGATTATCTCAGGCAGAGGTACTTCACACCAAACGCAACAAGGGGGATCAATTTGGCAATTCTGAAAAGTGAAACATTGTGGATGTGTGTGTGTGTGGAAGGGGGGTGGTAAAGATGCGGAATGCAGCTCAACTGGCTATTTTTACCCCCTCCCCCCCCCCCAAAAAAAAATTTAGGAACTAAGCCTAAAACTTCCAAATCACATTTCTTGCACAACAGACATTATCATCAGGTACGTATCTTTACTGTAGTAGTTTAATCTAGTTTAATTGTTTATTTTTAATATAACACATATATAGTATGTCTTTAGTAGACAAGACCATCATTATGTATATATTAAAATGTTTATAACTGCAAAGCATAGCCAACATCACCATTATTTGTCCTCCAAGGAGGATGTTTTAGCTGTTTTGCAAGCAGTGTTACTTCTTCTCATACCCTTTCACCATAACATATTATTTTATATATTAAAACAGACAATCTTTATTAGAACATATATTTATTACAAAGTTAATTGTACATTGCCACTGTTAGGATGAAGGGCAGGTGTTTACACTAACTGCTCCGCTGACTAGGGAGGCTTTGCTAAAGCTCACTGGCAGCTTGTCTATCACAAAGTTGCGGATGCAGCCTGTGAATGAGTTTCTTGTTGTCAGACTTGGCGCAAGCAAGGCATCTAAAAGAGAGAGAAAACGCATAAAAGAAAAAATGTTAATAATCACAAATATATTTAGAATGGAAAACAAGCAAACAAGGGTAGCTTGTATAAGGGATGTTATGCTGTGGCCGTTCTTACCTGGAACTCCTCCAACAAACACAGGCTCTTTAAGGTTAACCAGTTTTTCGTTCAGGGGACCTACGACATGGTTTATCTCCGAGTCCACGTCCAGCTGCAGCACATTGCCATCTCTTATAACTGCAATAATTCACAGGGATGATGTACACTGGTTAAACTTGATATACAATTCACGTTGCTGCTACTTCTGAGAATATATTCTGCTATAGTGGTCAAATGCTTCACTTTATAGACTAGTCTATATGATTTTTTACATTTATTTTTAAATTATACAGAGAAAGACAATCAGTAATTTCAGGACTGGAAATCAGAGGGCGAGATTTACTAAAACTGGTGGAATCCAATCATCTTCTAACTTCAGCTTGTTCAATTTAGGTTTGGTAATAAAAGCTTCTATTCTCCCCCCCACCCCTTTTTTTTCTCACTCATACCTATCACCTTACCCAATATAACAAAAAAACTGGTATGCTCATCAAACCGTAATAGGCTACCTCACATTAGACTTCACCTCCTCTACCAATAGCTCTATGTCATCAGAAGGGGGATCCTTCCCTGAAGGCAGGTCAACATATGGGTGGCCAGCCTCACAAGGTTCATAAAAACTGCTATTATTGAGTTCTGGCTTGGCGCCCCTCTACTGCTTTATTTTTTGTACTACTTTGGCAGCCCTGCTAACAATGTACTGCACTTGTTCCTTGATTGAGTAAATGACATCATATGCTATCAGTATGTTGTGTGAAGTTACCATTTTATTGTACCTGTTGCGTACCGATAAATAAAGAATACAAAATATAATAAAAGCTGGAAACTGGTTTCTATGCAGAGTTTCACCAGATTTTTCACTTTCCAGTTTTAGCAAATAACCCCCAGTGTTTTCTTATTTGAAACATTTCATGGTCAGGATACTAAGTATATGTACTGTATGGCATTACAGACATCATTAAAGGAACTTAAAGACAAAGGGTATTTATCGTTTTAGCCTCCTTCCACTGGCCTAACCTAACCCACCCTCCCCCTATACATGGATACTTACCTCAATCCAATGGCTACTGTTCAAGTGTTCATTGTCTTGGACAAGCCTGAGTATTAGTGCCCTACAGACTTCTTTGGGCTGTGTCCCGAAGCTAGAGATGATTGCAGATGGTCTTATAGAAGTCTACATAGCTGTAATGCACAGGCATGGCCAGGAACCATTGGATTGAGGTAAATGTGCTTCTGTGAAGAATGAGGGTGGGTTAGGTTAGATCAGGAAAAGGATAAGTGCTGCTTTTAAGCGCACGAGTGCTTGAAGGGTTTATGTTGCAGGGTGTTCTGATCAAAGTCTGTGTTGGTCCTTCTTCAAACTCATTTTACATAAGGTCAGCAAGGAACTGCTCACAGTTCAGAGCAAAGAAGAGTACAGAGCATCTTATTCTTTAACCCTTAGGGTTAACGAGGGGAGAAAGATATTGTCCTCTCTGGCTACTTCCTTCTGCCCATCTGGTGATATCACCTGCTCCTCAGTGCTGCCTGTAGAAGCCAGTCAGTCCTCTGGCCTCTGGGGGCTCTGCGCACATTAGGGAAGAGGGGAGGTGCACACTTCTGAGCTGAAAGGAAGAGGGAAGCCAAAAAAGAAGAAGCCCACCACCTCCATTGTTATGGAACCCTTCCAATGCGGCAGCCATTTTCTGGAATCCCGACATCCAAGTTTATACTTTATTTCTTTTACTTCATAGTGTTTTATTTGAAATTTAACATTTTCACTCCTGCTCCTAAGCTACTGAACCTTCTGTATTAATATTGTGAACTTTTATCTCTGTCAGGCCAGATAGAGGGGAAACTAAAACTCACTTTCACTTCCTGTATTCTTCTTTTACAAATAAGTATAGTAAGGGTAGGATAGGAGAAGATGAAATATATTATAAGCCTCTGACAAAGTTACTGAGGGGCCATGAGATAGGGAGGTGCAGCTTGGCCAGCTTTCTTCTGCTAAAACCACCTTGTATTTCCTACCCCTGCATAATGTATACAAAGCTGTAAGCTATAGGGCCTTATAAAATCTGTAGTGTAAAATCGTTTCAGTAGGGTAGTATGATTGATACAAGATAATATAAATAAAAAAAATAGAAATAAATAAATAAAATAGAAATAAATAAATGGTCATGATGAATACCTGTAGCAGAAGTCTTATTTATGTAATACAAACCTGCAATCCGGTGCCACTGGCCATCGCAGAGGTTTTGCTTTGGAACAACATTTGTAGAAAATTCTTTATTGCCAAATTTCACTTTCACAACAACCTGTGTTGAAAGAAAGAACATATTTGTAAGAAAAAAGCATTAGATTGTTAAATATTGAATTTAAGCAAACTACAGATGTAGGCACGTACCATGTATATTCTCTTTTATTAAAATGTTGAGAATGATATACATATGGAAGCAAAGGGGACCAAGGAGATATGGCTGATAGTATGTTTGATGATCTAGAGTCAAACTTACTTGGGAATCAAAGACATCCGAGCCCTAAAAACATTAAGGTGGTTCTAGAGGCAGAATGTTTTTTTTTTTATCTTAATGCAGTTTACTGTGCTTCAGTTATGAATGAACACAGTGAGTAATAGGTAGTGATCATTCCATTGTGTTCATTCAGTAAAGGAAGGGGCCAGAAAATGTTACATGTATCAGCCCCCTGCTCTCCATCTTGAAAAGATCCCCTCTGTGTGCCTGCAGCAGCCGGTGGGAGGGATTGGAGGGGAAGCCAGCAGCGCTGCGGTGGAAAGGGACACACAGGACGGCCTGGGCAGCATGAGGAATTGGATGTGGGCAGGGAGGGAAATTGGTGCAGCGGGGAAGGGGGGGCATTTATAGGAGCTGATCCACTGTATGGCTCTCGACAACATCTGAACACCAGTGGGAGGGAGAGGAGGAAAACCCAGCTTTCAACTGCTGCCAGGGCCGTGGATAAGGGGGTACCACTGGTCCTCCTGTATGGGGCCCAGGCCAGCAGGGGGGCCAAGCAGCTGGGTAAATCGGATGTGGACAGGGAGGGTGGTCAGCATGGTTGGGGTGCAATTACTGAAACTGATCCCCTATCTGGCTCTCTGCTGTAGCAGCTGAAAGCTGGCTTTTTCTCCTCTCTATCCTGCCAGCTTTTAGCTGCTGCAGAAAGAGCCATACAGGGGATAGGTTCCAGTAATTTCTACCCTCCCCCCCTCCCCCATGCCGCACTTATCAGCCCTTCTTATGCACCATACATTTCATCCTGCTGCCCAGACCCCACTGTGTACCCCCCTACCCCTGCAGTAATGCCGGCTTCCCTCCTCTCCTTTCCACCGGTAGCTGCACACTATAGGATCCTTCAGGATGGAGAGTAGGTGAAGGGTATGGTAAACATGTCACATTTACCTGCCCGTTCCTTACCTGAACGAACACAATGAGTGACCATTACTGATTACTCAATGTGTTCATTCATAACTGAAGCATAGTAAACTGTGTTTATTTGGGGGGCCCCATCAGGTTGGCTGTATTGGGCCTCATGGTTTCTAACAGCAGCCTTGACTGCTGCAGAGGGAGCCACACAGGGGATTGGTTCCGGTAAATGCCCTGCTGCACTCATAATCCTCCCTGACCACATCTGATTCCTCCTGCTGCCTGGGTCCCCTTGCTTGCCCAAGCCCCATACAAGAGGACTGTTGGCACCCCCTTATCATGGGCCCTGGCTTAGATATGTAAATGTAATATGAATACCTCTTTTATCTAACCTGTATCTATATTTTAGGTTTTGGTTCTTAAAGTTGACCACAAGGCAAACATATAAAATGCATATGTAAGAGCTGTTTTACCTGTCAAAGGATTTATATTTCTTTTCAACTTGTTGAGATTTACACAGCTTTTCCACAAAGCATAGCCCTGTCTGGCTGGCTGGAAGATACCTGTGTTTTCCCTGCTGCAGATAAATAACACTTACAGGTCTTGTCCCTCACACAGTCCTGGTAAATGCAATATTTCTGTCTCTCTGCTTTTCCCTTCCAGCAGCATGAGCACTGCACAGAGGCGTAGCTAAGGGGGGGGGGCAGGGGGGTACATTTGTACCTGGGCGCCAAGGTACAGGGGCGCCAAAATGAGGCTTACAACCAGAGGCGTATTTGCCTCTGACGTTTGCCTAGGGCAGCACTTTTTTTGGGGGGCGGCGCGGTGCTGCCGCACCCCCCATCCAACGGAAGGGACACTTAGTACAGGGGCGGGCAGCGAGCTGCTGTGTCTTACCTGGCTCCGTGTCCCAGTCCCACGACGATCCAGTCCAGGAGGCGCTGCTGGAGGAGGGGTAGAAAGGTCCGCAGGTCCGGTGTCTTCTTTTCCCTGGACACGATGTGTGGGCGGGATGACATGCCACCCCTGTCATCTGGCCGCACCCTCGGGATCACTGAACAGCCTATGGCTGCTTGTACCTTCCTCTGCAAGCTCCGCCTCCTCATCGGTGATTGGGCGCCAGAACTGTAGCTCAGGAAAGGCACACAGGCAGCCAATCACCTGCGAGGAGGTGGAGCTTTGAGAGGAGGAGCCAAGCAGCAGTGCGAAGATCGAGTGAGGGAGCAGCGGAAGCAAGTGAAGAAGACAGCTGACTGGTAAGTGTGCCATGCAGATGGTACTTCTGCAACCAGGTATGCTGGCTGTGGATGGGAGAGGGAAGGAGCCTAGGCTGGAGCAGGGGTCAGCAAGGTAAGTGTCATTGGTGTCAGTGGGAGGAATAGTGCCCCATCATTGGTGTCACTGATGTGATTAAACGGGGAGGGGGGCTGGAGCGACAATTTTATAGTTCGTCCCCGGGCGCAAAATATCCTAGCTACGCCTCTGGCACTGCAGCACAACTGACTGGCTCCCTCTCCCGTTCTGAGCTCTGCTGTACATTGCAATGCAACAGGCTGATACCAGGTTAAGTTCAGCTACTTACATAACTTGCATTTACATACATGTATTAAAGTGTTACTAAACCCAGGACCCTGCATTCACAATATCTGGTCTCCCACAGTACACAGAACATGGAAATGCAATTATTTTAGTAAATATAAACTGCTAAATACCTTTTCTCATTAGCAGTTAGAGTAGTCTTGAGACATCTATCAGCAGAGCACTGGTTCTGGAGTTTTAATTTTTTCATTTTGCTCTAGGAGGATGCAGAACCCCTGACCTCTGTCTGGGCAGTGCTGATTGGTGCTGTGCTGATCACGTGCACTCTCCCAAACAAAAAAAAACCCTCTCTACCAATACACACCAAACTGAGCATGTGCAAAGTGACTCCACATGATGTGTCTTATCAGGAGATAGGAGGAGGGCACTGGAAGAAGGGGAGGATCAGAGAAGACAGGATCAAACTGCATTTTTACACAATGCGGAGGATTAACCCCTTAGGTTCCACAGTGAGTATAACAAGCATGCTTTACTGCATAAACAGACTGATTTCACTGTTGTGGGTTTAGTAACAATGTGTCAATGAATGCAGTCACATATTTTTTCTATCTTTTATATCTGCCCGGAGTTCAGCTTTGAAGTGAACCTGTACTGAAATAAATACGGGACATCTGCAGCTGGCTTGTTTTTGAAGGAACATAGGGGTTGATTTACTAAAATTGGAGAGTGCAAAATCTGGTGCAGCTGTGCATGGTAGCCAATCAGCTTCTACCTTCAGTTTGTTCAATTAAGCTTTGACAATAAAACCTGGAAAGGTCCATATGCAAGTGATGGTGGCCTCCTCATATTCTCACCAGAGTGCGCTGGTTTTTGTACAGATAGTTTACCTGCCCAGGGGGGCAGTAGCATTCCCAGCTGCTTGATGGTTTATACCTTTTGGCTCTGTTGTATATTTTATATATAATAAAACCTGGAAGCTGGTTTCCATGTAGAGCTGCACCAGATTTTGCACTCTCCAGGTTTAATAAATGAATCCCATTGGCTTTTTGGCTGTCTTCCAATTCTAGGATTTGCTGGCCAATTACCCTCTGACTCAGAAACACACAACCTTTGAAGTCTGGACAGTCTGAATGTCTGTCCTTCATGGTTGTTTTGCATCAATAATTCACTAGGCACTTAAGTCAGGGTCAGGTTGATGGTTCTGGAGCCTCCACCTTTAAAGGAGGTCTGCAGCGAAAGCGCCTGTGTTTCTGTCTTCAAAGGCACTTACTGTACATACATATTTGGTAAAGGAGCATATTTGGGAAATGTGTGGAGAATATAATCATCTGACAGGAACCCCTATGAGTGGATTACAACACAATATGAAATATTTTGTTTACCTGCCCTTTCTTCATATGCATATTTAGGTATTCGCCATTCACATTCTGAACATGAAGCAAAATTCCAGAGTTACTCCTAGGGCGTACTTCAATGACTAATTCAAATTTTATTCCAGAATGGAAAGATTCCGCTGAAAAAAAAAAAAAAAGCTGTAAAAACTGCGTTTTCGCATTGTTCTCATATACAGGTGAATCTCAAAAAATTAGAATATCGTGCAAAAGTTCATTTATTTCAGTAATGCAACTTAAAAGGTGAAACTAATATATGAGATAGACTCATTACATGCAAAGCAAGATAGTTCAAGCCGTGATTTGTCATAATTGTGATGATTATGGCTTACAGCTCATGAAAACCCCAAATCCACAATCTCAGAAAATTAGAATATTGTGAAAGGTGCAATATTCTAGGCTCAAAGTGTCCCACTCTAATCAGCTAATTAAGCCATAACACCTGCAAAGGGTTCGTGAGCCTTTAAGTGGTCTCTCAGTCTGGTTCAGTAGGAATCACAATCATGGGAAAGACTGCTGACCTGACAATTGTGCAGAAAACCATCATTGACACCCTCCATAAGGAGGGAAAGCCTCAAAAGGTAATTGCAAAAGAAGTTGGATGTTCCCAAAGTGCTGTATCAAAGCACATTAATAGAAAGTTATGTGGAAGGGAAAAGTGTGGAAGAAAAAGGTGCACAAGCAGCAGGGATGACCGCAGCCTGGAGAGGATTGTCAGGAAAAGGCCATTCAAAAGTGTTGGGGACTTTCACAAGGAGTGGACTGGGGCTGGAGTCAGTGCATCAAGAGCCACCACACACAGACGGATCCTGGACATGGGCTTCAAATGTTGTATTCCTCTTGTTAAGCCGCTCCTGAACAACAAATGCCAGAAGCGTCTTACCTGGGCTAAAGAAAAACAGACCTGGTCTGTTGCTCAGTGGTCCAAAGTCCTCTTTTCTGATGAGAGCAACTTTTGCATCTCATTTGGAAACCAAGGACTTAGAGTATGGAAGAAGAATGGAGAGGCACACACTGCAAGATGCTTGAAGTCCAGTGTGAAGTTTCCACAGTCTGTGTTGATTTGGGGAGCCATGTCATCTGCTGGTGTTGGTCCACTGTGCTTCATTAAGTCCAGGGTCAACGCAGCCGTCTACCAGGAGATTTTGGAGCACTTCATGCTTCCTTCCACAGACGAGCTTTATGGGGATGCTGACTTCATTTTCCAGCAGGACTTGGCACCTGCCCACACTGCCAAAAGCACCAAAACCTGGTTCAATGACCGTGGGATTACTGTGCTTGATTGGCCAGCAAACTCGCCTGACCTGAACCCCATAAAGAATCTATGGGGCATTGCCAAAAGAAAGATGAGAGACATGAGACTGAACAATGCAGAAGAGCTGAAGGCCGCTATTGAAGCATCCTGGTCTTCCATAACACCTCAGCAGTGCCACAGGCTGATAACTTCCAAGCCACGCCGCTTTGAGGCAGTAATTGCTGCAAAAGGGGCCCAAACCAAGTACTGAGTACATATGCATGCTTATACTTTTCAGAGGTTCGATATTGTTCTATGTACAATCCTTGTTTTATTGATTGCGTGTAATATTCTAATTTTCTGAGATTGTGGATTTGGGGTTTTCATGAGCTGTAAGCCATAATCATCACAATTATGACAAATCACGGCTTGAACTATCTTGCTTTGCATGTAATGAGTCTATCTCATATATTAGTTTTTTATTTAAATTGCATTACTGAAATAAATGAACTTTTGAATGATATTCAAATTTTTTGAGTTTCACCTGTATGAGTGTATTCCAGATACACATAGCAACTAATCAACTTTTTAAGTGTTTCTTTAAAACCTAAATGAACCTTCAGTTTAACTACTTCCAGTCTGGACACTTTTACCCCCTTCTTGTTCAAGCCAATTTTCAACTTTCAGCGCTATCACACTTTGAATGACAATTGCGCGGTCATGCAACACTGTGTGTTAATTTTTTAGCATTTTTTTGAGACAGATAAAGCTTTATTTTGGTGGTATTTGTTTACCACTGGGATTTTTTTTTTTTTCGCTATATAAATGAAAATGTCCAAAAATGTTGAAAAAAAGTGTTTTTCTTATAACATTTTGCAAATAAATAATAGTTCATCATAGATCTTGCTCAAAATTTATTCAGTTATCTTTTTAGTAAAAAAAAAAATAACCCAAATTAGTTTATAACCAAAATTTATAATTTTTAAACATTTTTTTTTACATTTTAATTTTTTTTTTTAATATTATTATTTATGTTTTTATTTTCTACATACTGTCACCCTAGCAGTACAGTGTCACCATGGTGACACTGTACTAATTGTGGGGGGTGATGAGGATTTTTTTTTTTTAACACTGATTGCTTTTACACCCATAAAGGCTATAAAAGCAATCATTTTGTCCTCCTCTCTGGCTGCATTCCTGCAGCCATTGAGAACTACTGTGTGAGCTGTGATTGGTCACAGCTTGTCACATGGTACAAGACTGTTGTGACTAGCCTTGTACCATATGTCCTCTGTGATCATTCATAGATTTCACACGGAGTAAGCAATGATGTCAGAAGTGACATCTTGTTTACTACTCTGCATGTGATCACTGATTGGCCAATCAGTGATCACATGATCGGGACCTCGCACAGAGATCCCGTACAATGATCGGTGTTCCACTGTCTCCGGAGGACACAGCGGGCACCGTATCGCAGTGCTGCGTGCTCCCAGGGAGCGCGCACAAGCAGGGAGCGGGGAGGCTGTTTATAAACGGCCACCCGCCCCTGCACTGCCACTGTCCGGCTGTTTATATACAACGGCCGGACGGGAAGTGGTTAAAACCTAAATGAACCTTCAGTTTAAATCAACTAAGTACAATAAAGGTGCGTCAAAACAAATACCACAGCCACAGAGTATATATAGTTTGCTCGAGCTGACAGGGAGGAGAACTGTTTTGTTTACAAACAGTTCTTCTCCCCATCGGAGATCCTCAGCAATCATTGGATGCCGGCGAGTAATCACCGGCCGGGACCCCGTGATTGACAGCAGTGGCCATGAATGGCCCCCTACCTGGAAATGCAAAACCACGTATATATAGACTTGATTTTGCACACCCGTACTGCCCTGTAGCAGTATTTCTGCTATAGTTTGATCAGGAAGCGGTTAAACGAAAGGCTGTGTAAATTTTGAGTGGAAATACTCTTTATACAATCTATATGACATTTAGAGAATTGATGAAATAGCCTTCTTGGTGTATAAGGATTACATATATGATAAGTGAATATCTGGAATCTACATCTGTGGTTGAGTGCCCTGATAGAGTTACCAGACTTGTAACTATACTGGACCTCATGATATACAAAATTTCATTATTTTGAAATCTAACACCCCATATGCTTTGTATGAGGGACTTCTAATTCAAGATTGCCTATATTATTTAACGTGCCACTAAAGGCAAAACTTTTTTTTTCAGTTTTGGGTAGAGTGGAGAGAGTCTCTTGTCATGTTTTATTGCTGTCTATGCCCCCATTATGGAGATTAACCCTCTCTATTTGTTCTGTTTACCATTATCATCGAAAGTGAAAGTAAAATCAAATCTAACATTTTAGCTTGACATCAGAACAGGAGTAAAAGGAAAATCTTCCAATGGGGACAATAGTTCTGGTGACCCAGGTGATACCCCAGGATTTCAATTTGGAGGGATTTTCTCTCACTTCCTGTTTTGGCGAATGCACCAGGAAGTGAAGGGAAACCTCCCCAATGGAACACGGATGGCAAAAAATAAATAATACTGACAGGGCACAAACCCTAATGCTGGGGATAGGTTAACAAATGTCCTCTCTTTGAGAGACACCAGCCTAAACTTTGCGGGATTGGTGGCTGTCAGTCTCTGCTGTCAGTGACACTCCAGGCCCAACTAATGACTGAGAACAAATCTGGGTTGTTCCTGATCATGTGATCACTATGTCAGCTATAACATAGTATTCACATGCAGGCCAGAACTTTCATTGTAAAAATTATCTTTCAGCCTTCAGTTGGCATTGCAGAAGTTAGCAGTGCTTATCTGTGTAATACTGTAATCATCAGATGCAGAAATAATACTACATGAATTAAAAAAAAACTGCAAACTTTTTAAATATGTGTATGCTTTTCTAAGCCTACAATCAGGGGCGGACTGACCATTTGGAAACTCGGGCACTACCCGAGGGCCCGGGGTCAGTAGGGGGCCCCATGAGATGCCCCTGGTACCTTTTTCATAGGCTTTTTTGAATTTTGGCAAGGACACAGGGGCCCCATGATCCCCTATTGCCTGGGGGCCCCATGAGTTGTCAGTCCGCCCCTGCCTACAATAAAAAGAGCAATGCATTTTAAAAAAACAGCTACCAAATAAAAGCCCTATTTATCCTTAAAACAAATATTTTAGTTAGCAAATGTGTCAGAGTTATTGTGAAGGTAGTTGACAAATGCTGACGCTGATAAATCTTCCAAGACATCTAGGCATATTAATGACCTCTGGTCATGGAAAGGTTAAAAGTATTGAATATGTTAGCACTATATAAATAATAATAGTAGTATTTTCAATGCAAATAGTTTATGACACACTTTTCTCTGTTTTAGTAATATCTGGGAGCATTATCCTTTTGAGCCTTGGTTCACACCAGTGTGATGTGTCATGCGGTTTGACATTTCCAAATCGCATGACACATTGCACCCCATTGCCGGCAATGGAACCACTCAAATCTATTCAACTCCAACTTTTCAGTGCAGAACCGATTTTGAAAAAAGATTTCTGTACTATTTTTTGCTGATTTCATGGGTGATTTGCATAGACATCTGTTCATGAAGTCGCACAGATGTCAGGCAAGCTGCACATAAAATAGCACTGACTAGCAGCTTTGAAATTGCGCTAATTTAAGAGAAGTAACTCGATTTTAAAGCCACATTTAGTGTGAAACAGGGCTTAATGTTATATTTTCAGTGTACTTGTGACAATTTTACAGACATGGATTTGTTGTGAATTATATCTCTCCCAATTTAACTGTGTTACTCATGCATGTGCTATATTTTTCTAAAATAAATAGTTATGCAGGATAACTGCTGTCCATGCTTTTCTTCATATTTTCCATGTTAGACAGGTATCTTTATACGGAAATCTGCTATTTACTGCATTCTAGACTAATCTTCAAGCTCCACTGGCTCTGGAAGAATCACATAATTGCCATACTGTATTGACTCGTATATCTATCAAAGAAATACTTTTATGTAGGACAGCCATGACAGGGCAGTGCTAATGTGCACAAAGATTTCATTCACTAGGTCATTACCTAGAATCACATAACCTCCTTCTGATGAAATATAAGTTCCGGATTCTGTGGGGCCTTCAAAACAAGGTGTCACACTGAATGTTTGAGATGGAGAAGTTACAGAGCGTCCATTGAGCTTCAGGTCTCCAAGGCAGCCATGAAAACTGTAGACTGAGCTGATCTATGGAAAAGGAAATATGCAACATGACTTAAACTTATACATGACAAGCATCGAATGCAACCTCTGCATAGTCTTCATGGAGACAGTTATATTCTCCACAAGAGCATTCCAAGTTGCTCGACCCCAGGTGGGGTAAACCTACAGATATGAATACATGTACACAGTTTTATTTATATTGTTAAAATTCTTGCCTTTTGCTGCAAAAATACCACTACACTTTGAAGGATCTTTGTCCCAATTTTGTTCATGTTCTCTTTCTCTTATTCTCTACTTGTTTGGAGAACCTCTATATCAAGGGGATTGAATTCAAATTCAAGGAGGTCCAGTCACTAAAATATTCTTTTGGCCGAGGCCCAAAAATAAATGTCCCCATTAGTGTTTCCCCTTACATCAGGTTCCCCCTCCAGAGTAATTTATTACATTGGGTGCCCCATCAGACTTCCCCCATAAATCAGTTGCCACTGTCAGAGTACCCCCCAATATCAGGCGTTCCTATCAGAGTGCCCCCTTAAGTCATGTGTTACCATCAGAGTGTCCCCATACATCAGGCATTTCCATCAGAGTGCCCCCTTACATTGGATATTCCAATCAGAGTGCTCCCTTGCATCAGGCATTCCCATCAGAGTGCCCCCTTACATCAGGCATTCCCATTAGAGTGCCCCCTTACATCAGGTTTCTGCATCAGAAGGCCCCCTTACATTTGGTGTCTCCCATCAGTGTGCCCCCTTACATTAGAGTGCCCCATTATATAAGGTTCCCCCATCACGGTGACACCTTGCATAGGATGTTCCCATCAGCGTGCCCCCTTACATTAGGTGTCATCATCAAAGTGCAACTTTACATCATGTATCCCCATTACATCAGGTGTGCCAATCAGAGTTCCCTTTTAGATCAGGTATCCCCATCACATTGCCACCTTGCATCAGGTATTCCCGTCAGAGTGCCCCCTTACACTGAAAGTACCCCTTTCCATCATATTTCCCATCAGAGTGCCCCTTTCCCTCACATGTGCCCATCAGAGTGCCCCTTAACATAAAATGTGCCCATCTGAGTGACCCTTAACATAAAATAAGCAGCATGCTGATGGGCACATTTTATGTTAAGAGATACTCTGATGGGCACTTTTATACTAAGGGACACTCTGAGCACATTTTATGTTAAGGGGCACTCTGATGGGCACTTTTATATTAAGGGACACTCTGGGCACATTTTATGTTAAGGGGCACTCTGATGGGCACATTTTATGTTAAGAGGTACTCTGATGGGCACATTTATATTAAGGGACACTCTGGGCATATTTTATGTTAAGGGGCACTCTGATGGGCACATTTTATGTTAAGGGGCACCCTGATGGGTACATTCTATGTTGTGCTCATCATAGTGCCCCTAATATAAATGTGCCCATCAAGGTCCACCAAAAAGAACACACCCTACCTTGAGGGCAGACAGGAGCGGGAGGCAGGAGCTTGACGGGATCCTAGCTGATGGGGGCGTGGCATGCACTTGTGGACAGGTAGCTGGGAGAGACAGTGAACTGCAAGTGGCGGGACGCATGCGTGATGTCATCCGTTGCTGGGACGACCACACTGCTAAGCAGCAGATCTGTCATTCTAGTCTGGCAGGCTGATGGTCTGGGCGGGAGCGCTGCTTGGGCCGTTCTTGGACCGTGGTCTGCTATTTAGTGGCCGCTTCTCCATAAGTCTGCAGACTTATTTGGAGTTAAGATTAGGGTTAGAGCTAACATCAGGGTCAGGGTTAGCTTTGACGTTGTATGTCAACAAAGTCACTAATAACCATGTTAGCATTGACAAAACAATGCCATGTGATTTTTTTTCTTCAAGTAAATCTTGCCTTCATGTAAAGTAACCTGCATGATGTAATGTGAAGCTAATTTCAAAGTAATTTCAGAAAAAGTGAAATTGATCATTTTGCTGCAATGTAAAGTATGGTAAAAATGCCCAATCATTCCTATTGTGTGATAATTAGCTATTCATATTTTATAAATACACACAAGTAAATTGGCACAGCCACATCATGTGAAGTCATAACACTTTTTCCAAAAGGGTCATTACCTCTACATTCTTCATAGCTCTCTTTGGAACTACACCTCCTAAATAAAGTGGTGCTTCCACTCTCCATTCGCTATCAGTGGTAGGAAGACTGTCTTCATACATCCGTAAGCCATCAATAATTATTTTACCTCTGTTCGCATCACGGACACATATTACCTAGGCACAAAAAATATTCGGAAAAAAAATACTTGTGAGCAAGTTCCCTTTTTAACACAAAAGGAAGAGATGGCTAATTCTGCGTAACAATGTGGGATTTATTTACTAAAGCTGGAGAGTGCAGAATCAGGCTCACGTCTGCATAGAAACCAATCTGCTTCCAAAGCCTAAAGTGTTACTAAACCTACAACAGTAAAATCAGTCTGTATATGCAGTAAAGCATGCTTGTTATACTCACTGTGGAACCTAAGGGGTTAATCCTCTGCATTTTGTTAAAAAGCTGTTTGATCCTTTCTTCTCTGTCCCTCCTCTTGTTGAAATGACCATCTGATACAGACTAAATCCTAAGTCACATGCTCAGTTTGGTGTGTATTGCTGGAGAGGTTTTCTTCTTTCCTTGGGAGAGTTCATGTGATCAGCACAGGGCCAATCAGAACTGTCTAGACAAAGGGTCAGAGGTTTCACATCCTCCTGGAGCAGAAAGAAAACTCCTCCTACAAGCTTTAACCAGTGCTCTGCTGAAGTCACAAGACTGCTCTAACATCTAATGAGAAAAGGTATTTAGCAGTTTATATTTACTAAAATAATTGCATTTCCATTTTGTGTGTACTGTGGGAGACCAGATATAGTGAATGCAGGGTCCTGGGTTTAGTATCACTTTAATAGAATAAGATGAGGTTAGAAGCTGATTGGTTTCTATGCAGAAGTGAGCCTGACTTTTCATTCTCCAACTTTAGTAAATAAACTCCTGTGTTACAATCAAAACACAGAACTCTCTTGTATGATAAAGCAAGATCTTTTTTATACATTCAGTGAAAAATAGTGTTTATATTCTGATTTGCTAACAGAAAAAGAAACGATGCCTGCCACATATTAAAGTTATGACATTTAAACATGTATTATGTTTTATATATCGTTTCTCTTTATTATGTTCAGGATCAAAAAGTAAAGATTTTGAATTATTTTTTATTCAGGAAAATAAGAAATATGGCATATTAATATTTTATATTTACTACCAGATGCAGCTTCTGGTAGTTTTCCATATATTTAGTAGGCTAATTCCAACTTCTTTACTGAACAATTACTGTTTGCAGGGTTTAATAGCTGCTAGACTTTTCTTCCCTTCAGCTGCATACCAGTTCATATACTGTAAGGCATCTCTTCAGCTGGACCTATTGAACTAGAATGTGATAGGGTGTTGGAAAATGCTACTGCACTCCAAATTCCTTTGCCAGTTAAAAAGGTAGAGGTGTTAGCCCAATTATTCAGGTGTTTGCTTTCATTGGACAGATTAATAATGATTGACATAAAGTGAAATTAACCTAACCTGTGTTCTCTTCAAACATCCAGTTGTGTGGGGGAGAATTTCCTTTTTGTTTTAAAGACTAACTCGAGGTTAGGTCCCCAAATCACTCTTCTCCACCTTGGACCTCACACACACAGCATTTTTTGTTTTTTAATTGCATACATACGTTTTTCCTCTCCAATTTGGTCACCTGACATAAAAGGTCCTCTTCCTCCAGTTACATCTTCCTCCAAAGTAATGATGTTTCCTACATCATTCTTTTTTGAGTCCAGGGAGGCTTTATGACTTTCCCTGGGGGCAGGTCATTGACACCCTGGGCTCAAAGGAAGTGGCATAATTTAACCTGTAGCAGGACTAGTATTAAATTGCAAAAGGGGTAAGTCTGCAAGGCACAGCATGGCATTGAAAGCTGATTTGTTTATTGTAACTTTGACTTATCTATAGCCCAAAGTGGCTATGCTCACTTCTCCATTGCACCCATGGAGGGAGCCATGGTTTCCACCTAGGATGGACTTCAAACATGTGTGCCCTTGTTCATCTTTATGACATGGGGGTAGGGGGACTAGTAATTTTTGGTAGAAAGATAACATTGTTTGTACTTTCAATCCTGTTCACAACTGTTGACAATGACACAGCATTTCTGGCAAGATCAACAGGCATTATGGGTTATTTCTGAATATGTTTGTAGCCTGAAAAAAGAAACCTAATGCAGCCGCCACATCTAAGGACTGGTAAGCTTTAATATATTAGTTATTTAATAGCTACTTACAGTGTGCCACAATCCATCATTATATTTTTCCTGGCTTTTAATTGTCAGTTTTTCAGGTCCAACATTGAACATGAAGTGTAGACGTCCATCAGAAAGGAAAAGTGTTACAAAGTTATCCTCTTCCTCATCTGATATATAGAAGATCATTCCATGGGACGATTGTGTTCTTAAGCGGAAAGACAATTCAGACCTGCCAGATATAAAAAGGGGTATGGTAAGTCTGGTTCTGTAAACATAATATTGCCATAAATCATTTTTGTTACCAAATCAAATTCAGGAGGAAGCAGCTTCCACGATGATGGCACAATGGTAAATTAGCTGTCAAATTGAATTTATACCAATGTGGTAGACACTAGCTTAACAGGTGTTCTTCATTTGTATACTTTAAGCAACCAATATGTAGGCAAGTGTTAGGCTGTAGTTTTCCCACCAACATGAAGGTGGCAGGAAACTATTAGGGACTAATTTGTCTCCCTGTGCCTGTGTAGGTTTCCTCCCAAACCCCAAAGACATGCTGGTAGGTTAATTGGCTCCTGTCTAAATTGGATCGTGTATGTATGGATGTGAGTAGGGACCTTAGATTATACGCTCCTTGCGGATTAGGAACTGATGTGAATGTACAAAATATATATGTAAAGTGATGCGTAAATTGATGCCAATATGTATGTACCTATAATATCTACATAATATAAAATCTCCTATTAGATGACAAAATCCCATGAGATTTTGGTGTCCATATTGATGCAGAAGTGCTTAAATAGCATATTCCGTGTCATTTGGCACAGCTACAGTGTGGGAGAAGGTCAAGGATAGAGCCCTGCTTGACATGGACATAGTAGGAGCAGTATTACAGAGAGGTACCAGACAAGAAGGGAAAGAGTAGGTTTTTCCTTACAAGGTATCTCTTCTGCTAGCTTCTTAGTCTCTCACCTTCAGCTGAAAAAAAATGCAAGAACTTTGGAGATCTCAGTACGATCCAGTAATCTGGATACCACCTACATGGGAAGTGCTCCTCAGGCATTCTATGGTCTGTAAACTCACATTATATTGCTGTTGAAAAAGTGCCCTTGCTGAGGGACATTAGCTCCCTGCTTGAAAAAGTGTGTAACCCACCTCACAAGTGTTGCCATTTCTGTAAACAACCTTAGTTCTGTGATCATTCAATTTCTACAATATAAAATAACCTGTAAGCATCAACTTGTGTTTTGTTGTTAATTCTCAGGTACGTAGGTTGAGCCCAACCCACAAACATATAGTGTCCTAGATATTTATTTCCAAAACATGGTTCAGGAGATCAGAGAGGAGGCAGATCATTATTGTAACCTGGAAACTGGAAATAATGACAAAATTCACAATTTTTTAAAAGTAATTGTACTGTAAGATTGCAGGCAGGTTGCTTACAGGTCTGGTTTGGTTCCAGTTAGCCAGTAAATCTGCCTAGACAGGGAAGGGGTTTATCTGTTCAAGTCTTCTTTCCCAGGCTTTATAGGTCCTGCATTCCTACCTGGTGTGTTATAAATGGAGGGGGCGAGGCCCAGAGAGAGCTGCCGATTCCCGCTCAAGCTTTGGCCCATCCCCGCTGCAAAGGATTTGGAGCACTAAAGAATCCTCTACGGAATACTGGACTCCCAGAGAACTGCCAAATTGTGGAGGACACCAATCATGGACTATCACCTGTATCAAGGTATGCCTGGGCAGCAACAGTTAGACAGTTGGGGTTACAACGTTTACACTAAATGTTCGGTGGACTTTCCTAAATGACTTTCAGTAAAGTTTTTAAACGTTTTGAGCCTGATCTGAAGTTATTCAAAGGTAGAATTTGGCTTCAGAAGAACAGGGTCTGTAAAGCACTATGGGGTATGAAGAAAGGTCACTAGTAAGGGTAAGCATTTGCTAGGAGTAACCAGTAACTAGTGCAAAGTACAAAGCAGCCAGTCAGAAGAGTGGTTACTGGCGTCGGTGGAGGGTCCTTCAGGAGCGAGGGGGTCAGTAAGCTGATTTCTTCCTCTGGCTGCCGGTTCCCTCAGATTGGGACCAGACTCACATTACGGTGGCCCACAACCCAGCCGCAAGGTATGAGAGAGTGTCAAGAGCTAAATGAGAGCACGCATGAGGTCTGCAGAGGTGCTTGATGGGACCCCGTTCTGTCACTGGGAGTGAGGTGGAAGAGGTACGCTGGACTGGGGGAGAGGGCATGGGCTCCACAATGATCCTCCTAAATGCAACCACGTAAGAGCAAGGTGTGTAGTGAGATGGGACAGTATATCTACAGAGAGAGTCTGTAGGTCATACAGCTACACCACTCATCCCTTGCTGGACTGCCTCCATAATGTTGTTGCACCTAGTCCTGGGTATTGATGAGGTTGCGCACACAGGCTAAAGGTACCCCATGTGCACAGGCGAGGGTAGGACCCGCCCACAAGCCTGTTTCATTAATTATATACTCAAGTTCTGTTCATTATCAGTAGATTTTTTTTTACAAGACAAGGATACGTAGCTTACTTTTGATGAAACTGTTTAGGAATACGCTTAAACTCCTGCCGACTGTTAGCAGTTCCTCCATAGAGATAGGCATTCCTGACCGATCTCGGTCTACCGGGCAGTAGACACTGGGAGACTACTTCTATGTCTTCTATTTCTATACTTTTAGTCTCAGTTACACTGTGTGAGGATTGTGTTTTATGTTTACCAAGCTGTAAAAACATTGGAAAAAGAAGACAAAAGGCGAACAACAGAAGAATTTAGTGTTTTCATTAAACATCAATCTGCCATACTGCATGGAATACATGGCACTGGCTATAATGAACCTTCTGACTCCTCTTATCATCAAATGCTATCCCCTTCCAACTACAATTCTCTTCATGAATTTGGCCCCAAAAGTCCAGAGATGTCCAGAAGAGGGAAACCAAACAAGAATAAAGCTTCATGTACACTAGCCTACTCTGACCGCTGGCCGCTGGGAAATACAAATCGCGGCAAAAACACAGTACCGTGTTTGCCACGTTTTACCGCGTTTTATGGTTTTCCGCAGTCGGCTATCAAAACATTCCTGTCCTGAATGAGATTCTTTCGTGTTTAGGAGAGGAAGGTTTAACCTCACCTAAAGTCCTCATGCACACTGGACATTTCTACAGCTTCTGGTTTGGGCTTTTCACATTTTTTTTCTGCAGCCAGTAAACCCCCCAGCATGTTATGCACACATAGACTGTAATCAACGTTTTTTGGCAGGGGCATTTTTTGACTGGAAAAAAAAACAGAATTAGTGGGTTTCTAGAGAAGTTTTTTAGCTGTAAAAATGCTCAAACGCTGAAAAATGCAGCAAAACGTGGAAAACGCAGTAAATAGTGGCAAACTGGCGTTTTGGGACTTTTTTTCAGAAAGTTGGACTTTGGAAAGGGAGTTTTTCCCAGAGTTTATTGAATGTGGCAAAATTTAATTTTGCAAATGAAAATAAAAAGAAAAAAAAACAGTATTTTGCTTGCATGTGATTGAATGATGAAACTCAGCAAGATTAATCACATTCACTAAGCTCTGGGAAAAATTCCTATGCAAAGTGAACAATTTTTTTGCACTTAGTAAATCAGCCTCATTATTACCAACATAATCAAAATCTTTGTATACTAGAATGATGACAATCAAAGTACTCCTGGGAAGCATAACTTGTACATACAGTAATTGGGTTGTTGCCTGAAACATTTTAGAAAGCAAAAAAGAAAATATGACATACAAATTGTAATTTTACTTTTCCATTTCTGCCCTGAAAAGTGCTATATGTAAGTGTATGACTCTAGACTTACCTCATTCTGATATATTAAACGCTTAAGGACGACCCTATAGCAGATATACTGCTACAGGGTGACACCTGTGCTCAGAATCACGTATATATACATGATTTTGCATTTACGGGTAGGGGGCATACGCCATTCGCGGCTGCGGATGTCAATCACCAGGTCCTGGCAGGTAATTACCTGCTAGCGACTGGTGATTTCCAAGCATCTCCGATAGGGAGGAACATTGTTTTGTTTACAAACAATCTTCCTCCCTGTCAGCTCGAGCACACTGCTAGGGATTGCTCTGCACAGTACAGCCATGCCAATCAGTGTGCTTACAGTGAAGAACACCCCCCACCCCCTAGTAAAACACTCCCAGCACACAATTAACCCTTTGATCACCCCTCATATTAACCCCTTGCTGCCCAATACCATAAGTGCAGTGTCAGTGCTTTTTTTTAGCACTGATCACTGTATTGGGGTCACTGTGGCACCAAGTTAGTTCTCCCCCAGTGTCAGAATGTCCACTGCAGTCTCGCAGTTCTGGTAAAAGTCACTGATCGCCGCCATTACTAGTAGAAAAAAAAAATCCCATTATCTATACCTCCATTTTTAAACACTATAACTTTCACGTAAACCAATCACTTTACACGTATTGGGATTTTTTTTAGCAAAGACATGTAGCAGAATACATTTTGGCCTAAATTTATGATGAAATTTGATTTTTAAAATTTTTTTACTGGACATGTTTAATAGTAAAAAGTCCAAAATATTGTTTTTTTCTCAAAATTGTAGTTTTGTTTTGCTCATAGCGCAAAAAATAAAAACCGCACAGGGGATCAAATACCAAGGAAAGAAAGCTCAGTTCGTGGGAAAAAAAGGACATAAATTTCATTTGGGTGCAGTGTTGAATGACCGCACAATTGTCAGTTAAAATAATGCAACGCCGTAACGCAATAAAATGTCCTGGTCATGAAGGGGGATAAATCCTCAGTGGTTAACTATTGCTATAGTTATACTTATAAGTACTGAAAGATTTTTTACTGTAATAGTTTGTGACCTGTCTACATTAAAAAGTATAGGATTGTTTCTTGATAGTTGTTGGCAGTGGACAATGTGTTTTTCTAGGCTTAATCTGATAATTGTTTAGATGGTCTTATATGGCATTGGAAAAGTGAGTTTAATGTGTATAGTGACATTCCCATAAATGTAATTAACATATTTAGTAAATCTGTTTATGAGAAATATTTTTGCTTACTCTCTTTTTTTGTTTTCCTTTGGCCTTTGAAGAGTTTTTACCCCATTTATGGGTCAGAGCAATGGGTGGTGTTTCAACAGGACATCCATACAGGGAGACTTGGACCTTTTCTTGGTATTTCTGAAAGTCCTCAACTTCCACATCTCTGTCAGTTCTGCAAAATAACATCATAGTCCACACATATTACAGCCACTGCAAGGGAAAGAGCTTAGGCACCATATATACATATACTAAACTAGTCTACTATATTATGAAATTTTGTAGATGAGCAAATTTACTGTTATTCTAACTACAAAAATCAACTTTGTACATAACAACAGGGTAATGATTTCTAATGTCAGCTGAGAAAAGAACCCTGTTACCAGACAATTTAATTCAACAACAGTCTTCCCATAAGATTGTGTGTACATTTAGAGGTTGATCTACTAAAACTGGAGAGTGCAAAATGTGGTGCAGCTGTGCATGGTAGCCAATCAGCTTCTAACTTCACCTTGTTCAATTAAACTTTAAAAAGAAAAAAAGTGGAAGCTGATTGGTTTCTATGCAGAGCTGCACCAGATTTTGCACCTTTCCATGTTAGTAAATCAACCCCTAATGTATTTATTGCCTGTTATTTTCCTGTAAAAACCTTCCTTGTTCAGACATCTAAATGTCCTGAGACTGGTGCTAGTTGCCTCATCTCGGATGTGATGTCAGCAGCCCCCGCAAACTCAGAGCTTTCACTTAAGTGTATCAATAGTATTTAATTTCACTCTTCCCCTGACTGCTATATAAAAAGCTATGTAGGGAGGTGAGGAGGAGTTGGGCCAGCATAGACAGTAATTAGAAAACTTCCAAAACAGCAGAGAGCCATGACTTGCAAGATGGAGGTGACTGCGCAAGGGAATGTGACTCTTAATGAATAAGTCAAATTTTAGAGGTACTTTGCAAGACAGTAAAAAATGTTTCTGGAAAGCAAAAATTAAGTACATAATCTTTTAAAAAACTTGATTTTACTGTGCTTCTGTGCTTTTACCAGCAAAGTTTTTAACTTGGTGACAGGGTTTTTGGTTTTTTTCTTTGGCCAGGGTAGGACCTGCCTTCGAATTCGACTTCCATATGCTAAAGCCACTACTGACAATAGAAGCTTGGGCAATGGAAAAAAAAACACAATGCAATTTAGGGGTCTGTCTATAATTCTTTTTACACAAGACTCACACAATTTTCACCCGTGATTCTTCAGTGAAAACTTTATGAATCTTGTGTGAAAAGATTTACATACCGACCTCTTAGAGTAAGAAAAGAGCAGGCTTAATCTCATATGAAAAATCAAAGTGCAATTTCTTGAGTTGTTGTTTGACATGATATATCAGATTTATCTAAAGCAGAAATTAATTTGGAAAAACATGGTACATACCTGGTGAAATAAGCATTGCTGATACACCCGGTAAAGTTAGCTTGTGGAGGATCATTAGGAGAACCACCAAAGTAGAACTTTCTTGCTGTTGGAAGAGGTATGTCTTTTTCATCTCTCTGCTGGGAAGCAGTATCTGCCTCATCTACCAACAGATGACATCTACAGCAAAATACATTTTAGAAAGTTACTTAGTACATTTAATTGTATAAGTTTACTGTATATCAAAATGGATGTGCTATTGTAAAAAAAAAAAAACAAAAACAAAATTAAAAAACCCCCAAAATAACCCAAATAAATAAACATTTAAGATCTTGTTTTGTTTAGTTTTGGGAAGTAAAAATGGAAGAAAGACCATTTTACCTAGTTGGTGAAACTGATGTTACAATAAAGTGATTATGCCCATCATTGTATTGTGTGTTTTTGGACTGCACCTTCATGTCTTTTACAGTTAAGACCACAGCACCTTTATCCATAGAAACGGAAAACACATCAGCCTAAAAAAGAAAAAATACATATGCATAACTGTATTACTACTAAAATATACAGTGGCAGGATAGCTGCAGTTAACAGGATCGTTTACTGATGTTGTACATGTGTACACCCCAGGGACGGACTGACAACTCATGGGGCCCCCGGGCAATAGGGCATCATGGGGCCCCTGTGTCCTTGCCCAAACTCAGAAAAGCCTATGAAAAAGGTACCAGGGGCATCTCAAGGGGCCTCCTACTGACCCCGGGCCCTCGGGCAGTGCCTGAGTTTCCAAATGGTCAGTCTGCCCCGGTACACTCTGAACTTATTTTACATATATGGCTTGTGCAGACTCACACTAGTATTGGGGATTACAGCATCTCTTATTGTGTTTCCTTGCCAGGGGCAGACTGACAACTCATGAGGCCCCCCGGAAAATAGGGGATCATGGGGCCCTTGCGTCCTTGCCCACACTCAAACCACTCCCTAAAAAGCCTATTAAAGGTACCAGGGGCATCTCATGGGGCCCTCTACTGACCCCGGGCCCTGCATTTGGACTAAAGGCTTCTTTGCTGGAGGGGGGAGGAGTAAATACAAACTGGGCCGTGGTTAGCACTTCTGCCTAGCAGCACTATGGTCATTGGCTCAAAACCCAACCATGAGTCTTCCTGTCTGGAGTTTGCATGTTCTCCCTGTGCCTGCGTGGGTTTCCTCCCACACTCCAAAGACATGCTGTTAGGTTAGTTGGCTCCTGTCTAAATTGGCCCTAGTATGTGTATGAATGTAAGTTAGGGACCTTAGATTGTATCTCCCTTGACGGTTAGGGACTGATGTGAATGTACAATATACAGTATATGTAAAGCACTGTGTACATTGAGGGTGCTATATACAGTAAGTACCTGTAATAAATAAGCTATTTACTTGGCAAAACCTCATCTTTTATATTTCATAAAAAACATGGGTAATTTATTGAGTTTGTGTACCCTAAAATTAACTTTAGTGTATTTTTTACTGAAAGTTTGAGTGTTCTAAACTGTTGCGCTAATATTGTGTGACATAGAAAATTGGAACTGCCACTATTTTATTTTTTACCGAGAATCTCTGACGGGGAGGAAGATTGTTTTGTTTACACTGTTCGGGTTGGCTGTGCACAGTACAGCTATCCAGAGCAGTGTGCTTACAGTGAAGCACACCTCCCCGCTCCCTAGTAAAACACTCCCTACACAGAGTTAACCCTTTGATCGCCTTTCATTATAACCCCTTCCTACCCAAGGCCATTAGTACAGTGTCAGTGCTTTTTTTTAGCACTGATCACGGTATTGGTGTCACTGGGGATGTCAGTGACACCAAGTCAGTTCCCCCCAGTGTCAGAATGGCCACCGCAGCCCCGCAAAAAGTCACTGATCGCCACCATTACTAATAGAAAAAAGAAAATCCCAGTATCTATACCGCCATTTGTAAACACTCTAAAATTCATGTAAACCAATTAATTTACACATATTGGAATTTTTTTCGCAAAGACATGTCGCAGAATACATTTTGGCATAAACATTTTTATACTGAACATTTTTAATAGCAAAAAGTCCAAAATATTGGTTTTTTTTTCAAAATTGTCAGACTTTTTTTTTATAGCGCAAAAAAATTAAAAACGCACAGGCGATCAAATACCACTAAAAGAAAGCTCAATTTAAGGGAAAATAAGGATGTAAATTTCATTTGATTGCAGCGTTGTACGACCGCGCAATTGTCAGTTAAAGTAACGCAGCGCCGTAAAGCAAAAAATGGCCTGGTCAGGAAAGGGGGTAAATGCTCAGGAGCAAGTGACTAAAATGAATCTGTGATTGCAACTGTGTGCTTCAATAAATTAAAGAAAGAGCAGATTATATATAATTTTCACATGCATGTCAAAAGGAGAACCCCACATGCATTTAAGATGCTTGCCAATCATCAAATATAGTAGTTTAAAAATCTATTGAGCTAAAATAACTTCATACAAAAGGGGCAGCTAGAGAAGCATTTACTTGTTCACTAGAGCTCTGCATGCAGAGCCAAACAGGCTTTAATACTTAGGAATCCGCTCCTATCAAAGATTTCCTTGAACATTCTCTTGGCATCAGGGATACACTATAATGTCTCATTATTTAAAAATGTAATATAAGCCCCATATAGGGGACCCTATGTATGCTGAGAAGAAACTTTTTTTGTCCATAGCAACCAATTTTCTCCTTCTATTTCTGCAGTGCACAGTGACACAATGATTTATATTACTTGTTGTCAATAACAAGAAATTCCCCATTTATAACTGTATGTGGGTAATAATCAGTAATTTACAGTAAGAAATATTTAGTTTTTGTATTTCAGATTTTTTTTTTAATTGGAATCTGGAATCTAGATTTGGTCCTATTTTAAAAATGCATTAGAACCCACATGGAAATCTCCCATTCAGCGCAATTCTTGTATGTACTGCTGTACTGTATGTAAACTTATTTCATAAGTTTGATTTTTATTGAAAGGGTTAATTTGTTTGTTGCATGTGAACTAGTTCTTACCCCTTCAGAATGATAGAGCAATAATCCACTTGGCTGTAGGGTTTTGAAGCTAAAGCCTCCTTCAAAAGCATCAAAGGGAGCTAATTTTTGACTGGATGCTATAAAGCTTTGTCCATTGAAATATGCTTTGCGAGACATCTGTGTAAACAAAAAATAACAAAGATTCATTTTAAAAACGTCTGTAGCCAAACATATGGTAGATCTTTATGGTATGATAATATTTGCTAGTTCTTTGTTTAACAAACGACAAGGTAATGTGAGCCCAAGACAAAAAACAGCTTCATTTTTTTGGCTCTGTGGGAAGAATCACATTATCTTGTAATACTATAACATGTCTATCTTGTGTAAATTTATAAATTCTTTTAATACTGAATAGCACAAAATGATAATTTTCAGCTCTAACCATCCATGCTTACTCATGATATGAATACATTTGCAATGAGTAAATGGATAATGTGCTTTATAAAGGACCATTTGATATATTGACCAAGTTGGAATGAACAGTTTTATCCCAAGTTGCCTGAAGGCATTACATATGTTTTCATCATCCATTCTCAGCCAGGGTTCCAAAGAACACTAGGGTTCCTCCAGGGGTGGCTAGGTGTTCCCTGAGCTGTGGCTAACTGACCCTCCATCTGATGGTTCCTGCATAGTTCCAGATCCAGCACCACTTGGCAGAGCTAGTGGCATGACTGCAAAGGTGTTGTTCTGGCCACCCCTCTAAGGGAGGCATTCTTCCCACTTATCAGCACCAATGTAAGAGCCATTTTCCCAATGGCTCACTATAGGCTAACCTTACCAGGGATTCCATGAGACCCAAACATTATTTAAAGAGTTCCTCTGAAGTAAAGGGGTTCAGAAAGGCTCGATCACACTCTTGTTTTTAGTTTCAAGTATCGAGTGCTCCTTTTGGTCCTGTACACATACATACATGGCTCAGCTTTAACGTTCAGCTAGCATGCTAAATAAAAAAAAAATTGAGCCGATTCCCTCATCCATACATTCAAGGTGGATGGGGGAACCCTCCCCATTGTGCTATTGGTTTCAGACAGCAGGTAGACTCCCCCACTGTCAGAATACACAAATCAGTGCTGCAGCCTATTGCCTGCATTGCTGATTGAGTGGATTTTATTGGACAGGGAGGTTGAACAGAAGTCGATAAATAGATGGACGTCCATTCAACTTCAGTGGCCACAAATGAAACTAAATTTGTCTGGTTCCTGCTCAACTGTCCAACTTTTGATCCATGTACAGTGTGGCCAGCTTTATTGGTTAGGAGCATCTGCTTATGTTTGCTTCAAATAGCCAATCACTTTAGGAGAACACAAACATAAAAACCTTTCCTTAAAATGACTGGTTAATACAGGTGTGCTAGACTGTTGATTCATCAATAAAGCACTCATAGTTGTTCTACATTTTTCCAGCAATGCAAATATATCTCTTATTGTTACTTTGATTTCAGGATTTCAAAATAAAAGGTTTTCAGTATGTGCTACAGAAAATTCCAATACTTATTTTAAGCTGGTAACTGTATGTTACACGGTACAAGCCAGTGTTTCTCAACTCCAGTCCTCATGGACCCCCAACAGGTCATGTTTTCAGGATTTCCATTATTTTGCACAGGTGATTTGATCAGTTTCACTGCCTTAGTAATTACCACAGCTGTTTCATCTGAGGGAAATCCTGAAAACATGACCTGTTGGGGGTCCATGAGGACTGGAGTTGAGAAACACTGGTACAAGCATTCATTTAAAGTAAATCTCCGACATGAGGATGGTAATGTAAAGCAGACTAAGACATTGCAGAAATCAATTGTAGGCAAAGTACATAAATATGTTTTTTGATCCTCTAGTGTAAAGGGCATCAAATTCAACAAGCAGTTACAAAGAGATGAACAAATGTGTTCAAGTACTACTGTATAAGCACCCTTCTGCTCCATTCTGATATTGTCGAATACAAAGAGGTTACTAGACCAAGCTCTCGGGAAACTTACTAAATGTCAAATGAAGCTTAAATATCCCTGCTGGATATGATGCTTGTCAGACTAGCTAAGAATAAAAATACTTTTGTGTATTTGTCCTGACACTTTCAGTTTAAATCAGGCCTAGGCTCAGACAGCCTTATCCTTCAAACAGTGCAAGGCATGTCAGTTGTGAATGATTTGCAGGAATTACAGTAGGAAATTTGCAGCTGGTCTTTGCCTAGGCCACAATGCTGTGTGGCTGCTAAGCAGCCACTACAAAACACACAGACATTTCAGATGCTGCACATGCCGCATACAACCTGCCATACTAATGTATAGCTGTATGTGGTTGTGTTCTTGTAAACACCAATGCTTCTTTACATCGGTGGTTAGCAGCGTCCTGCATGAATGAGTGAGCACCAATGTGCAGAAGTAAGAGTATAGCTGCGTACATTCATTCACTTGCATGGCAGGCGTAAAGCCATTCAATTGTATGGCAAGCTGTATCCAGCACAGGTTGCTCCCCAGGCATTGAGAAGTGCTGGAAAATTATGCCAGGCATCTAAAAATACTGTGTAAGTCCAGGGTGCTTCCCATGAATTAATATCAACATTACCAGGTAGTGCTAGAATTTTCTTGCAGTTCCTGAATGACCCAATTTGAGGTTTGATCCACCAAAAAGTAATATTTCAATTTTAGGTAGACGCTGCTTGGGAGATTGCTATCTATCTGAGACACTTTTGGTAAGCAATTTGCACTTCAGTTCCTTGGTCTGCACCCCTCATGTGGCCATTACCAGAGGTCCACATTGTTCCTGTTGGATTTTTGTTTATTTTATATTACAAGAAATTAAACAAGGAGATCAAGTGCACTCAAAGCTGGATGGGAACACCCAAAACGCAGAGTTCAGCAGGAACCAGCCAACTTTTGATACATGTGTACCACTGTCTGTTCAACCAAAGTCTGGGTAACAACTGGCTTCTATCGAATGGTCTTGCTGGAAAACCAGCATTTGATTAGCGCTTGCAGTCAATGCTTGTATTCTGGTGGGGAGGGGGGGGGGGGGTGATTCCCTTGTCAGAATACAAAAAGCACATATTATCATAATAATGGAGTGATCTGTCAGTTTTTTTCATTCAACCTGTTGGCTAAAAGTTATGGTAGGTAGATATCAACATTGGCATATCCAAGACATATAAGGAACCTATTATTAAAATAATACTTTTGTGTGGATAGATCCTTTCATTTAATACTTCTTCTGAGTAACGAGAGCTTAAATTACAGTACAACAGCAGCGTGCATGAGCATATTTCCAAAAATGCATACAAATGATAGAAAACGGTTTAAAATGTATAATAAGTTTAAATAAGCCTTTCTTTACTAGTACTAATTAATAAAACAGAACAATTACAAGAGAGTCTTCAGGGCAACCATAGCTGATTCCAATGGTGTCTGGTTCTTCTAAGAGATTGAAATCTTTTTTCTGGAATTGGAAGCTCTTCATACATCCTCTGTATGAAATATCTGCAGCCACATGGGCCTTCATACTGTGGGAAATAATGAGATAAATGCCACTGGTTAAGGCTAATGGAAATTGAATAAACTAGTGATGATTGAATCAGAAAAATCTGTAGTTCACACATTTTTGTTTTGCCTGATAATTTGCTTGCAAACTTGAGTTATAATATTGCACATACTGACTCCAAAGTTATTTTTAGGTCAAATGCAAACATTTAGCATGGATTTACTTACAGGAGAAACAGCTTATAAGCTCATAGCGATTATGTGTCATTATGGCATTTCTTAACCTGTGAGTAGAGCCACTGGCAGCATTATAGCGCAGGCACCTTCCACTGTCTGCATGCAGACTTAGACCCATGTCACACTAGTGTAGCCCCCTTGCTCTAAAGAAGGGCTATTATGTCAATTTAGTTTTTGGCTGGGCTGCATTTAGCTCAGCTTAAAGAGGGGCTCTAGGCTAATTTTTAGAAATTAAAAGCCAGCAGCTACAAAAACTGTAGCTGCTGACGTGTAATAAACAATTATTTGCCTGTCTCAGGATCCAGCGCTGTGCTCACCTGAGCCCTTTCTTCCTTTGGTCTTCGGTCCCCAATGGTGGCATCTCAACTGTGGGTACCTGGCTGTGACAGCTTGTGGCTTTACAGCCAGGTGCCCACTGTATGTGCATTAGCCTCACTGCAGATTGTGAATGGTCATCTGACGTGTCTCAGAAGACTGCGGAGAGAGGGGGGAAGGAGATCTTCCTCTTGAAGCGATCTGAGCGGTAAGAAGAGTGGGTACCTGTTAAAACCAGTTACCTGCCCCCCCCCCCCAAAAAAAGTGCCATTTTTTAATGAGGAGAGGGGGAGGTGGCCTTAAAGCGGGGCTTCCCCTTTTGGGTGAGTTGGCTTGTGATTTCTCACTTGCCACTGGTATCACTGGTCATAGTATGAAATTTCACAACCAAAACTAAGTTATGAACATTTATCTTTTCTTCAGTCAATACAGTAGGAGGTTTATGCCACAGGTGCATGCTGGGGGAGGATAGAAATATTTGGGACATGTGTTTGCTCTCTTACCTCAGGCTCAGGCCTGAGGAAGTTCTGCTGGATGGAGCTCTGCTGTTAGGTCCAGTAGCCTGTTTGGGGCCTAACACGTGCTGAAATGGTCCTGGAACTGTCCTGCTTTGGGAGAAGTTGTGCCAAGGAGAAGATCCAGAGAAGTCCCCTTGCTAGAGAAAGCCAGGAAGAAGGACTTGGTGACTTACTTGGAGGACACACTCAAATTTGGGAACATGCTTACAGTGTTGTTGGATCAGCTTAAAGATTATGATACTGTGAAGCTGGACAGTGATATGGATCTGGAGACCTTGTAATTTGTCTGCTGTGGTATCTGGGACCCCTAACCCTCACCTTCTTACCCATTCTGTAATAAAACCTCAAAAAGACAAAGGTGACTGGGGCCCAATATTCCTTCTCTGCTCCCCATTTTAGCCATGGACTCGGCCCTGGGGTAAAATCTAGCCCTTCCCCTGCCTCTGGAGGTGCCATCCTGCCTTTGAGGTGTCAGTGGAGTGCTACACTAGCAATCCTTTACCATTTTACTAACACCATGATGCCTAAAAGAGCAGCTAGAATACTCACCTGCTCCTGTGATATTGTTTCCTCGCTGGCCGATCTGGTAAGTTGTCGCTCTGTTTCTGCTTCCATTCTGGTGAGCAAAATTTTACAGTATTCTTAACCAACGAGGGAATAACACCTAAGGTTAGGTGAGCAGTCTCTTTAGCAAGTTGCCACCAGCAACAGGACTGCTAGTGTTACAAGGCTTTTACGTTTCCTACAAATGCCAAATTAACCCTAAAATCCAGGGGCTGTATTACAAAAAAGATACCTGATCTCTCATGGTTGTTGTGTAGTCTAACCCTGTTGCCCTACCGGTTACAAAGTATAATGGGTGTACAGGGAGGTTTAGTGAAAAGAAAATAGGACTAAAATACATGGATCTCATGAGAGAATTGTGTTTTCTTAATTTAGCACCCTTTATTTTAAGGGTTAATATTAAGGAATGTTGCAGAAAAACTAAGTCTGTTCACTGGCAGTTATTATATTAAAGCTGAACTCAAAGCATATTTATATAAATGCCAATTAATGTAGTTATACAGTATGTCCATTAAAATCATTAAATATATTTTTAAATTAACTAGCTTTGCCTTGATATCAGTTCCTTGTAATCCCCTGTACAGGACAACTGTGCAGGTTCTCATTTATCCATGTCATAGTATAGCTACTAATAGTCACGATCAGCAGGGCTTGTTCCGTAATTAAAAAGTCCACTTGAATGTGATTAACTATCAGGAGCTTTACCCTGTACAGAGCACTTGTACTATGTAAGGGAAGACAGATGCACATATTTGCCAGGGAACATACTGAGATAAGGATATATGCCAGGAGAATGAACTTATCAGTATTCTGCTGCTCTTTAATTGTCTGAGGATGGGGGTGTTTGGATCAGTGGTCAAGACAAAGCTGTGTTACTGTCTTGTCTATCAAGGATGTATATATATCCAAATCAAGTTGTTTTCCTGACTTTAACATAGTTGCTACCATAGAAGTTGCCCGGAGTTTCCTTTTAACTCACCTCTCCAGAATGTATGAAGGCGCTCCACCAATATAAATATCAGTAAATGGAATTGAGGTTCTATCATTGTCAACACTCTTCACATGCTTTCTGTCAACCACCAAAATCATCTTCTTGGAATTGTGATAAATTACAGAGATCTGGGAAATGAAATTTGGCAGTAAAGTCTGTGATCAAGCTGTGAGCCTCATTTGTGCAAATTATCAACATATTTTTCAAATGAACATGCTTTACATGCTGTGCAATAAACAAATAAATGTTCTTTGTATTCTTGCTGGCTAAAAACATTTACACAGTGCATATTTTCTAAACTTTTATATATTTAACTAACAGATATTTAGCATTTATTGTATGTGTAAATCAGTGGCTCTTTCTGGCCACTGAATCATGAAATACTATAGAAAAAAAACATACCTCATGAAATCTTGCGTCATTAATCTGAGCTTTTTTCATTGAGTCATCAAGAAGCATGGGACCTTTACTGAAGCCAAAGTCATACAAGAGACTCAGGTAGCCATCTTGGATTTCCAAGCTAAAGAATTTTGTCTGGGAAATAGGGAGCATATAATAATTAAATGGCATGGATATGAAGCATTGTTTACAGCGTGGGATTTAACCACGTTACATTGATATTTTGGGTGTGAATACAAGAACCATACTTACGCCATTAACCATTAAGAAAACAAGAGCATTGTCCACAGGTGTTCGGACTTCAATATCAAATCGGGTAACCTGAGTAAATTTCCCCCTTCTTTCTATGTTGCGTATTACAGCATAACCAGTGCCATCAAAGAAGTAGGTTGCTGCTCGACTTTGAGTGAACGCCAACTTATTTCTAAGACAGATACAGCATATAGGGTGCATCATATTTTATTCTTAAACATAAACATGTAACTTTAGGGTTTTGGCATGTGTTAAATTGGTATTGGTGATGGACGCACAGAATTAGTACCAAATGGTTAAAGGACATATTGACCCTGCCATTGATGAGCTGTTTATGACAATGTTAGTTGATTGGCTGTATCTGGCAAGTATACAGCTCAAGAAAGTCAGAGTGAAAGTAGGCTTCCTAATCTGCACATTTTTCTAGATCTGAGATACAGTGTACTGAAGCCATTGGATCAGTATGAGTCCAGAAACTAGTATTTTCAATGTGGATCCTCATCAATGGCAGCTTCCATTTATTATCTATAGCATTAAATAAAAACATTTTAAATGGTATTTCATTAGAATTTAAAGTGACACCAAAAATACTTCATTGCTGTATGCCTCCTTCAAATATCCAGATTCCTTTTTTTTGCTGCTATGATCCAACTTCCTATTAGGTATGGACGTCCTCCATGGTCCAAATGTAATTAGCAACATAGCCACACTCTCCTGCTTGTGCCTGGGATGGACTGTGGGATTTGTATTGTGCATAGAGCAGTGCTCATGATTGCAACTAACATCTACTGTTCATTTCAAACAGATGGAAGAAAGGGAGGAAAAGGAAAGGTTCACAAGCTGATGGAGGACATTACAAGGAGGCAGAAAAAACACAGGGCCATTAATTAGTGGATGTGTATGGGTGATTTTTTTTTTTTTTAGAAAATCATCTATTGTCACTTTAAAAGGCAACAATACACTCTATTCAATCTAAGCTTGAAAAGAACTACAAGATCAGACACAAACAGTGGCAAGAAAAAGTATGTGAACCCCCTGGATTTAACTGGTTTTCTGCAGTACTTTGCCATAAAAGGGTATCTGTTCCTCATCACAATAATAGACAAACACAATGGGGGAGATTTACTAAAACTAGAACACTCATAATTTGGAGCAGCCGTGCATAGTAACCAATCAGCTTCTAACTTACCCTTGGTCCACACCTCAGCATTTTGCAGAAACACAGTACAGTCCATTTAACATGATTTCCTATGTTCACATCTCCACGTTTTCACCCGGTGCAATTTATGGAAAGGGTCAGGGACTTTTTTGAACGCAAAAAGTTGTGTTTTTGGTTCTATAGACTTCAATGGAAATGCTGCAGAAAAGCATGTAGTGCATTTTTGCTGGGTTTTTCCTGCATTTTTGTCAAGTTTTGATGCGTTTTGCATTTTAAATCTGCCCAGCAGCAAGAGAAATATAAAAAATGCAAAATGCATCAAAAACGCAAAACACAATGCAAAAATGCAGAAGTGGCTCAAACGCAACCTGCATAGGTGCGAACCTAGCCTTAAGCTTGTTCAATTAATCTTTGACAACAAAACATGGAAGCCAATTGGTTTCTATGCAGAGCTGCACCAGATTTTTCACCATGCAGTTCTAGTAAATAGCCTCCAATGTGCTTAAGCTGATAACACACAAACAAATCTAATTTCTTGTGTCTTTATTGAACACACCCACAAAACATTCACAGTACTGGAGGAAAAAAGTAAGTGAACCCATTGACTAATTACTTAAAGTGTTACTAAACCCACGACAGTAAAATCAGTCTGTATATGCAGTAAAGCGTGCTTGTTATACTCACTGTGGAACCTAAGGGGTTAATCCTCTGCATTGTATAAAAAGGCTGTTTGATCCTTTCTTCTCTGTTCCTCCCCTTTTTCAAATGACCACTTCTTATCTCCATAATGAACCGTAGGTATGCACATGCTCAGTTTGGTGTGTATTGCTAGAGAGGGGTTTTTTTTTCTTGGGAGAGTGCATGTGATTAGCACAGGGCCAATCAGCACAGTCCAGACAGAGGTCAGAGGATTTGCATCCTCCTAGAGCAGAAAGAAAACTCCTACAAGCTTTAGCTAATGGTAGGCTGGACACTGATAGAAGTCACAAGACTGCTCTAACTGCTGATGAGAAAAGGTATTTAGCAGTTTATATTTACTAAAATAATTGAAGTTCCATGTTCTATGTGCTGTGGGAGACCAGATATTGTGAATGTGGTGTCCTGGGTTTAGTAACACTTTAAGTGAAAGCTAATTGGAGTCGGTAGTTTCAACTCTTGGAGTCCAATTAATGAAATGAGTTTGGAGGTGTGGTTTAAAGCTACTTTGATTGATTAAAATCACTCAAACATTTTAAGATTGCTGTTCATAAGAAGCATCAGCTAATGTGAACCATGCCTAGCAAAAAGGAGCTCTCTGGGTACATACGATCAAAAGTAGTTGATACATAAGGTTGGAAAGGGATATAAAGCAATCTCAAAGTGTTTAGACATCCTTCAGTCAACAGTTAAGCTACTTTCACACTGAGGAGTTTTTGAAGCATTTTTGCGTTAAAAAAAACTGCCTGAAAAGCTTAAGAAAACTGCTTTCCTGTGTTTGTGAATGTATCTATGTATGTTTTCACACTGAGGCGTTGTGCTTGCGCTGTAAAAACTCCTGCATGCAGCATCTTTGGGGCATGTTTGGGGAGTTAAAACAAATGCCTCAAAAATGCCTCTTTCCATCGAAATGAATGGTAACCACCTCAAAAACACTCCAAAAACGCACCGCACATTGGGAAGGTCTGGGCTAACGCTTACTGAAAATGTCATTTCACTATTGCTAGTATGCGGTATTTACCGAAAATAGCAAAAACACTGTAAATCCTGCATAAAAAGATCTTAAAGTCAATTCAGAAAAGGAAATAAATAATTAAATGCATGCAGTAATTAAGTAGTGGTCCAGGCTTTTGCTATGTACTGCTATCTGTCAGTACTGTCATGGGTTATTAAAGAATGGGTGGCCACCGAGTCCCTAACAACCTATAGTAATGAGCTGTCAGTGTGGTTCCCCACTGACAGCTGAATGTAAAAAAAAAAAAAAAAAAAAGCTGGCAACTACCAAATAACACAAAAAAATTATATGCCCCCCCCCCTCCATCCATAACAAGCCCTTTGGGTCTGGTTAGGGTTTTGAGGGGAACCCCCACGCCAAAACTATAAAAAAAATGGCGTGGGGTCCCCCCCAAAATCCATACCAGACCCTGGTCTAGTATGCCCGGCAGGTCAGGAAAGGAAGAGGGCCTGATCATCTGTGCCACCAACCTGTGCCCATCAGTGCCACCCACCTGTGCCCATCAGTGCTGCCTACCAGTGCTGCCCAGCAGTGCCACCCATCAGTGCTGCCCAGCAGTGCCACCCATCAGTGCCCATCAGTGCAGCAGCATCAGTGCTGCCCATCAGTGCCGCCTATCAGTGCAACATCTACAGAGCTGTCTATCAATGCCGCCTATCAGTGCCCATCAGTGCTTCCTATCCTTGCCACCTCATCAGTTCCCATCAGTGCTGCCTATCAGTACAGCCTCATCAACGCACATCAATGATGGAGAAAAATTACCCGTTTGCAAAAGTTTATAATAGAAACAAAGAAGACCTTTTTTTCACATTTTTTGCTCTTTTTTTGTTTATAGCGCAAAAAATAAAACACTCAGTGGTGATTAAATACCGCCAAAAGAAAGCACTGTTTGTGTGAAAAAAAATTATAAAAATTTCATATGGGTACACTGTTGCATGACCGAGCAATTGTCATTCAAAGCGCGACAGTGCTGAAAGCTGAAAATTGGCCTGGGCAGGAAGGGGGTTTAAGTGTTCAGTAGGCAAGCAGTTAATAGGTGTGATCAATAAAGTCAATTGGGAAATTGGAATTGTTTGTTATCAGCTTAAGCACATCAAGTTTGTCTATTGTTATGACTTAAATAAGGCTCATATCACATTTTATGTCAAATTACTGTAAAAAAAACTGTTAAATCCAGCAGGTTCACATACTTTTTCTTGTCACTGTATTTGTTACTCTTTTCGTAGCGCTAGAATGACATAACAAGTAGCAAAGTAATGAACTAAACAATAGGGAAACATTTGCAAAATAGAGTTGAGTTTATGTCAAGACATTCCCTTTACCTCACACAAGGTGGTGCTGTGGCTGTATTGATGTTATATATCTTATGGAAATTATACAAACTGACAACATCATCATTTACAGCAGCAAGTTCCAGACAGCCAACAAAGCCAGGTAGGTTCAAACTGGCCGGGAGCTGAAGAAAACAAATTATCAGTAAGAAAATGTAAATCAAACACAAGCAATGCTTGGCACACATCATGCCTGAGATACTAGCTGCAAACAAATGTGCCAAGTTCCCTGTTTAAAGTGTGACCTCTACTAGAACATAGCTGTCAGACAGATCTTGTGTTATTAATTAAGACATTTTTTGAAAAATCACTGTTCCGTCATCACACTAGTAATAGTTTATACATCATTTATAATGCTATGTACTGTATTATCACATCCCATTGTGGTAACAGGGATTTAAAGAAATGAAATGAACATTGTTGGATAGGATGGATAGGATATAGGCATACACTGCGCAATGATTTCAGGATTCAATATGACAGCCATCTCTCATCCTCACACACGTTAACAAGATGCATGAGGGTGCCATTATGAGTTAGTGGCCCCACTGCGCATCTGCAAAAGGCTTGCGTGTTTTTGCATGTTGCGGGAATGCACGCAATTTTGCAAAAATGTGAACGTAGCCTAAATTACTGGCAGTTTGCTTATTTGTGAACTTGCTAGAATTCTTGTAGATTTTGCTGCAGCCATAGTGACAGATCCTAAAAGCGGTCATAGTAAGAACTACCTAAATCTGGTGCATGTGTAAATGTACCAAAACTGGCACAAGACATTTATGAATTAGGCACAGGCCATATTAAAGAGGCCATATTGCCAGAAAAGGGACATTGACGCTTTTTCAAATTCCCCTGACTGTCTTTTAATTGTGTCAGTTTAACAGTGTAGCTCTTTTTAACCACAGGTTTTTTTACAGGAAATTCTACAGGGCAGTAGTTCTCAAGCAGGGGCGGACTGACAACTCATGGGGCCCCCGGGCAATAGGGGATCATGTGGCCCCTGTGTCCTTGCCCAAACTCAAAAAAGCCTATGAAAAAGGTACCAGGGGCATCTCATGGGGCCCCCTACTGACCCGGGCCCTTGGTCAGTCCGCCCCTGTTCTCAACCTTAGGGCCAAGGTCCATTCAATTCTTCCAAACCCTTCCATGCATCAACAGTAAGACCCAGTTCCATATATGCAAATTAGGCGCATTTTGAGCTGAATTTGATCCACATAACACATGAACCAAAAACTTTTTCTGTTCAGCCGGTTCACATATGGGCCGGCCGCAGTGCGATTTGTCAAAGTGTCCTGTGCCATTTTCAGCCTGGGTTCACACTTCTGCAGTGCGAAACATCGCATGTGATTCGCAGAGGAACTGTGCTGCATTCCTATACAAATCACATACTAATTCTGTGCGGTGCAATTTGAGCCATACATTTTGTATGGCTCAAATCGCACTGCATCTGCACCAAAAAGGTGCAGGACCCTTTTTTTTGTCCGCACTAGAATCTGATTTTGCACATTGCACTGCGTTTTGCGAACCGATTTTGGGGTGTTGTTAACTTAACATACACACAAGCAGCAGTTCACATGAATGGGGTGCAATTATGATGCGGTCCAGAATTCAAACATAAACCGGTGCGAATTGTGCACTGCATTAGTGTGAGCACAGGCGCAGTCTGGTTCAGGCGCGATTTTGCTGCGATGTTATACACTTTAACAATTTGCAATGGAATTGCACCTGAACCCGCTTAATGAAATTGCACTGGACTTTTGTACAAATCGCACTGCAAACTGGCCACACACATATGTGAACCCAGGCTAAAAAAATGTTTAAAGTCATACAAAAGCATGGGAATTCAGAATATATATTCAATTGCTGGAAGGCTCTGAATGGGGCTGGGTGTAACTGCAGGGATGATGGGGGTTCTGGAAGGAGTTGGGGGACTCTGCAGCAGATTTGGTGGCCCTGTAAGGGTTGAGGTTTCTAGAGGGATTGGGGACAACAGGGGGGATGGGGTTTCTGGAGGAGACAGGAGATCTCTCTAGGAGGCTGGGAACTTAGCAGGGGCACTGTGGGAGACTGGAGGGCACTGTGGGCGCTGGGGTGCACTGAGGGACACTGTTGGAGGTTGGAGGCACTATGGAGGGTTGGAGACTGTGCAGCAAGCTAGGGGGCACTGCAGGTAAATGGGGATACTGTGGGAGGTTGAGCAGAACTGTAGAATCTGAAGGCTTTCATTACATTACATCGAGTTTATATAGCGCCAAAGGGTTTGCTCAGCGCTGTACAATAGAGGGGGGGACAATACATGAAACAGAACAGCAACTACAAACAGCACACGAGGGGTTAGAGGGCCCTACTCTTTTGAGCTTACAATCTAGGAGGGAGGGGGTAGTGGTACAGGAGGAAGTGGCTGTGGGGAATGGAGTGGTAGGAGGAATGAAGGAGAGCGGCAGTTAGGTGAGGGTGGGGTAGGCTTCCCTGAAGAGGCGGGTTTTCAGGGAGCGCCTGAAGGTGAGGAGGGAAGGTGACAGTCTGATGGATTGGGGTAGTGAGTTCCAGAGGATGGGGGAGGACCTGGAGAAGTCTTGCAGACGTGCGTGGGAGGAGGAGACCAGGGGGCAAGATAGAAGGAGGTCCTGTGAAGAGCGAAGGGTATGGGTAGGGTGATACCTGGGAATCAGGTTGGTGAGGTAGTTAGGGGCAGTGTTGTGAGTGGCTTTGTAGGTCAGAGTGAGTAGTTTGAATTTGATGCGTTGGGCGATAGGGAGCCAGTAGAGGGATAGGCAGAGGGGGGTGGCAGAGGTGGAGCAGTTGGTGAGGTGGATGAGTCTAGCCGCTGAGTTCAGGATGGTCTGAAACGGGGAGAGCCTGCACTGGGGTAGGCCGGTGAGGAGGGAGTTGCAGTAGTCGAGGCTTTCATGGGGATTCGGGGCACAGCAGGAGGTTGAGTGGCCCTCTGCAACCCACTATGGGTAAGCTGGTTGGCACAATGGGAACTAGGCCTGCTAGTGGTTGAGAACCACTGCTAAAGGATATGTTAGGTTTATGTGCCTTTGATCATTTCTTGAAAATTAAAAAAAAAACCTCAACAAGCTGAACTTTCAGGTGAAGTACTACCAAAAAATAGTAACACAAATAGAAATATTACCAGCATGCTTTTGTCTCTTTGCTATTTCATACTGCAAAGTAAACAGGCCTGCAGAGTCCTGCCTTACAAAGCCATTTCTGTTTCTTTGCATTATAATTATTGGCTCCTTCTCTTTCCTGCAGTGGCCGATCACTGAGTACTTTTGCTATTATCTCATTGTTAGCGATTTATACGGTTGCAATTTCCTCACTTTGGAGAGTTTTGGACACTCTTCCTGTTTCTATACTAGTTCGTAAGTGAAAATTTCCCCAACTGGATACAGAGCAAAAACAAACTTACAGGCATTTTATCTCTTTCTACTTTACTCCCCAGGCTAAAAAATACCCTACTTATCCAAAGCCAAAATAAATGTTTTGGCTTTGGATATATTTTTCATATTTTGTCCCCAACTGTAGAACTACACCTTACCAAGGGAATAGTAATAATAAGCAGTCTGTCAAATACTACCTTAAATCTTTCAGGCACGCCACCAACATAGAATACGGTATTGTCAGGGTCCAGATCCAAAAGTGTGTCACTGCCAGAAGCCTCTCCCTTTTTAATGAATTTTTCCTCTGTTGCACCAGTCTGGCTAGGTACAGTTAGAAGTACTTTTCCATGTCGGCCCAATCTGGGAGAAATTTCAGCAAAAAGTGTTATTCTATCCATATTCATGCAGCATGCACACAAAGCATTTCACTAAGGCTTAATATATAGGTAGATGTATAGGTGTTACTTGTGTAGCTATTCCTCTTTCCTGACTGCTGTTTAGTAAATTCATTCTTGTATATTTTATATATTGGAAGTTTCAGCACTTAATTGTCCACACTTGTCATAAAGGAACCCTGTCACCAACCTAAAAAAATGCAAGTGAAAACACAAAAAAATCAAGTATTTTTAAATGTGTATTTACAGTATTTTTCCTTTCCATAAATAATTTTTTATCAACTTGCAATGTGGTTTTGGACTTGCTAAAAAATTGGACTCCTTAAGCTAGAATCATTTTCCTAGCACAGTCCCCACCCTCTCCGCATGTCATAGCCCTCTCCTCTTCTGGGAGTGTCTAATTACTTTCTGTGCTGGCCCAGCTTCTCTGTCGCTTTCTCACCTCACTGGTATGCAGCTTCCAGGGAGAAGTGAAGGGGAAAATAATACAGAGCAACCTTTCTTAACCAGGGTTCTGTGGAACTCTGGGGTTTCTCCAAAGGTCATGGGGGGGGGGGGTTCCTTGAGCATTGTGCAATTTATGCCTCCCAGGTAAGTTACCACTGACACCAATGATCTTTTCAGCTATCTTTCCCACTAGCCACCAATTAAAGGGCATTCTTTCAACTAACCACCAAGCTAATGTGCCCTGAGCTGAGGATAATGTAACTATTGGCAGGGGTTCCCTGAGATTTGAGAAAGTTAAGGTTTCCTCTGTGTTAAAATATTGGGAGAGGCTGATATAGAGTGTCATTTTAGTGACA